>NC_041397.2:33961442-34261442 GCF_900747795.2 Erpetoichthys calabaricus
GAAGTGTGGAATCAGTGCCATTCTAGAGGAATATGAGAGTTTGAACTATGCCATAAAGAATCGTACAGCGAAGAGATAAACTTGGATCAAACTGCCATAGGAATTCATTTTGAAACATTTATTTTTGAAAGGAAAAAAAAGTATTACTCATTTAAAAGCACTTGTTATGAAATAACTGAAACAATCCACAATTTTCTCATTTTTAAGCTTAAAATATAGATCACTAGGGGGCTTTGCCCCCTGCTCGCTTTGCTCGCCAACCCCCGTATTTGATTTACCGGATACGCACTTTTAAGATTGTTTTTTCTTTGAATTGTTGCTATTTCATTAGTTTCACTTTTATTTCAGAACTTCTGTAAAAACAATATTTGTAATCTTGCGAGTCCCAATATGCTGAATCTTTTTAATGAGGGAAGGATAAGTTTCTCTGTTTGGAATTTCAGCATAGACAAAACGATCTATATGATCAGCATTTAATAATTTTTTTTTACAAAGTAACAAAGTAAGTAAAGTTCTGCATTGGACTCCTGTCTGTAAAGTCGTGCTATTTTGCTCTCACAGTTCCAAAAGTACATGGGTTTATCAAGGTGATACCCCAGCTTTTGTCTAGGTTTTTGTACAAGAGCTAGACAGAATATTTTTGACTCCTGGGGTAAATTTAGGTTTTTAAATAAGCAGACAGATAAATATATATACACTAACAAAGTAACCAATAAATGCATGTGCGGTAAACTCTGTTTTTGAAATTCTCAAGATTCTTTATTTGTCACATGCATAGTTATACAGGACAACACGCAGTGAAATGCATCCTGATCCGCTTATCAAAAACTGTGCATAGTTAGAAGAATATCAGTTAGAGTAATAAAAAGTCATAGATCGAAAGATAACAGTATAGTAGAACATAATAAATAAGTAAAATTATGTGAATAAAGCAGAATTAAGTGTTAAGGTGCAATAGTGTAGTAATTATTGTGCAAAACCAAAGTTAGACTGGTGCATAGTTAAATGAGGCAGTTTGTTTGTTTGCACTACTGCGATCTTTACTTTCTTTTTTTATATTTTCTAATTTTCCTACTTTCATAACCTTTAACTTTCTCCACATGTGTATAGCGCCAACATTTTTTTTGTCTTTTTGAGCCTTTCTAATTTCCCTGGTTTCATAGTCTCTAACCTGCTCTGCATGTGTTTAGCACCAACGTTTGTAAACATCTCTATGAAGTTCTACTTTGTCATATTACTCATTGTCATTTAATTGAGAGCCGGATTGGACGTGCTTTTTTTTCAATTCCACTTGTTCCGGGCTGATAATTACTTTCCTTATTTTCTGAATGTGCACCTCAATTATTCTTTTTTGCTCTTTTTTCTGTCCAACACATTTGAGTCTCTTTTCTCAGCGCTTTTCTTTCTTCTTCGTTTAATCGTCGACGTTTCATTTCTACCCTATTCATTTAATTTCTACCGTATTGACCTTATACAGTTTATATGCACTGAGAGCCCTGGAGCTGTGTGTGCTGCATGACTGCCTTTACACTACTGATTTGTTTTTTTTTTGATATTGCTTGTAAGTAGGGTGTGTCTTGCAAGACTCTCGTTCTATGTTCCCGTGAGACGCACCGTGGCAGGTCTCTTTCGTCTCGCGGGTCTTTAAATTATCTTCCGAGAAAGATCACGTATCGTAGACTATCAGGACAGGGGACAGGATTTCTTTTTATAATAGATAGATAAATAATAAAATAAATCATTACCTAGACAGTTTATGTCATATGGCTTTTTCTTCACCTTTATCAAAATTTCTGCATTTATTGTTTACTACTTTACATGAATTAATTTGTTTATGTATTTAGTAGTCAAGGCTGTTGTGTATAAATAGAGCGAACAGGAATGAAGAGCAAGAAAGGACCTATGAATACATCATAAAAGAGAGACTTATTATTGAGAACCTTAAGAAAAAAATGTTAAAAATCTTAATGTGTCTTTGCTATATCTAAATATATTTTTTAACCATTTTTATGATTTAAAAGTATCTAGTAATGCAACTACAGTGTGTTGAAAAAATTATACTGGGAAGGGCATAAGCCGCTGCTAATGCTGCTTTATTTCCTCTGACAATGTCTAACTGAATGACATTTAATAAAAACCTATGCTAATGCATATGCTAATTTAGGTCCAAAAGAAAAGTCCTGCTGGTTATATTATATATAATACTTTCCAGTGCATCTGGAAAGTGTCCACAGCGCATTACTTTTTCCACATTTTGTTATGTTACAGCCTTATTCCAAAATGGATTAAATTCATTTTTTTCCTCAGAATTCTACACACAACACCCCATAATGACAATGTGAAAAAAGTTTACTTGAGATTTTTGCAAATTTATTAAAAATAAAAAAATTGAGAAAGCACATGTACATAAGTATTCACAGCCTTTGCCATGAAGCTCAAAATTGAGCTCAAGTGCATCCTATTTCCCCTGATCATCCTTGAGATGTTTCTGCAGCTTAATTGGAGTCCACCTGTGGTAAATTCAGTTGATTGGACATGATTTGGAAAGGCACACACCTGTCTATATAAGGTCACACAGTTGACAGATCATGTCAGAGGACAAACCAAGCATGAAGTCAAAGGAATTGTCTGTAGACCTCCGAGACAGGATTGTCTCGAGGCACAAATCTGGGGAAGGTTACAGAAACATTTCTGCTGCTTTGAAGGTCCCAATGAGCACAGTGGCATCCATCATCCGTAAGTGGAAGAAGTTCGAAACCACCAGGATTCTTCCTAGAGCTGGCCGGCCATCAAAACTAAGCGATTGGGGGAGAAGGGCCTTAGTCAGGTAGGTGACCAAGAACCCGATGGTCACTCTGTCAGAGTTCCACAGGTCCTCTGTGGAGAGAGGAGAACCTTCCAGAAGGACAACCATCTCTGCAGCAATCCACCAATCAGGCCTATATGGTAGAGTGGCCAGACGGAAGCCACTCCTTAGTAAAAGGCACATGGCAGCCCGCCTGGAGTTTGCCAAAAGGCAACCTGAAGGACTCTCAGACCATGAGAAAGAAAATTCTCTGGTCTGACGAGACAAAGATTGAACTCTTTGGTGTGAATGCCAGGCGTCACGTGTGGAGGAAACCAGGCACCGCTCATCACCAGGCCAATACCATCCCTACAGTGAAGCATGGTGGTGGCAGCATCATGCTGTGGGGATGTTTTTCAGCGGCAGGGACTGGGAGACTAGTCGGGATAAAGGGAAAGATGACTGCAGCAATGTACAGAGACATCCTAGATGAAAACCTGCTCCAGAGCGCTCTTGACCTCAGACTGGGGCGACGGTTCATCTTTCAGCAGGACAACGACCCTAAGCACACAGCCAAGATATCAAAGGAGTGGCTTCAGGACAACTCTGTGAATGTCCTTGAGTGGCCCAGCCAGAGCCCAGACTTGAATCCGATTGAACATCTCTGGAGAGATCTTAAAATGGCTGTGCACCGACGCTTCCCATCCAACCTTGGAAAAAGACTTGAGGCTATAATTGCTGCCAAAGGTGCATCGACAGAGTATTGAGCAAAGGCTGTGAATACTTATGTACATGTGATATCTCAGTTTTTTTTTTTTTTTTTTTTTTAATAAATTTGCAAAAACCTCTTTTTCACATCATTATGGGGTGTTGTGTGTAGAATTCTGAGGAAAAAAATGAATTTAATCCATTTTGGAATAAGGCTGTAATATAACAAAATGTGGAAAAAGTGATGCGCTGTGAATACTTTCCGGATGCACTGTATATTGTGGAGCTGACACACTGGTGAGAGCAGAAAAGGAGAAATGAGAGGCGAGATGGAGTATTTTTTTTGTAAACAGGGGAGTGGAAAAGAGAAAATTGGTAAAGCCCAGGCTGATCAAACCCTTTAAGGAACCCTGTAGCAGCAACAAAATTTGTTTTGTGTATTTTATGTACTCATTTTCATTTTCTGGTGTGGAGTGACGCCAGAAATTGCACTATGAAAGACGTATCAGCATTTGACAAAAGGAACAGCAAAACCTGAAGCTGTGCAGAAGAAGCAACCAAATGTATCCAAGAAGTTAAGGACATGTCTAACTCCAACAAACTCTGAGAACTGAACCTGTTTATTCTTGAGTTGAGAAGAAGGGACTGTATGGACACTTAATCCAGGTCTTCAAAATTATCAAAGGCATTGATAAGTGTAGGCAGTACGGTGGCGCAGTGATAGCACTGCTGTCTCGCAGTTAGGAGACCTGGGTTCGCTTCCCGGGTCCTCCCTGTGTGGAGTTTGTTCTCCCCTTGTCTGCGTGGGTTTCCTTCGGGTGTTCCGGATTCCTCCCACAGTCCAAAGACATGCAAGTTACGTGCATTGGCGATCCTAAATTGTCCCTAGTGCTTGGTGTGTGGGTGTGTGTGTGTGCCCTGTAGTGGGTTGGCACCCTGCCTGGGGTCTGTTCCTGCCTTGCACCCTGTGCTGGGTGGGACTGGCTCCAGCAGACCCCCGTGATGCAACCCCCTGTGTTAGGATATAACCGGTTGGAAAATGACTGACTGAAATGACTGATTGATAAGTGTATTTAAGACTGAAAACAGGAAGCACTTTTTTTATTCAAAGTTACTTTTTAACTAAGAGTTTTGAAGCAGAAACCTTTACAACCTTTAAGAACAACCTGGTTGAGATATTGGGACAGCTTAGCTATTAGCTAAACAAACAAACCTGAAGTACTGAATTGTCTTCTCTTGTTTGTCAAATTGCTTATGTTATGTTTTCTGTATTATTATAGGATATATCAGTGAAATGAATGCTTTCCACAGTTATATTATATTCAAGAACATGCATCCCAAAATCTTAAAGCAAAATACTATTTTTTCCCCCTTGTCTTCACAAAATACTTTTCAGCAAATTTTAGTGTTTATTTTTTATTATTTTTATTATACATGTAATTAATTGTCATTGGAAGTGTTATGGTTTACTCAGGTTTTTATCAATGGCTCTTGTAAATTATTGTTGATCGGGTATGTGTTGTTTTTATGTTTTGCTATATACTGTGTATATTATATACTGCATTTTATTTGTTGTTAATGTGTTTAGTCAAGTGCTCTGTCCCCTTAATATTGAGATACTGAGGGTGGGGCCACCAAAACATACAGATGGAGAGCCACCCGTCACCTATGAAGATCAGGTCCTCCAGATTGGCATGTGGATTTTGGTGTTTAATTGTGAGTACCGGTTTGTGGATTTTACTAGTTGTTGACCTTTTCTTGCTCCATTTTCTTTTATTTATTTCTATTTTGTGGATTAGCCTTTGTTTGCTACAGCTTGGTTTTGTAGGTACAACTTAGTGGCTTTCCTTTTGATTTTATTTTAATTTGAATATGATTTGTAATAAACTTAAATTGTTTTTCTGAAAAGCCAGGTTTTTTTTTTCATGGTCTCTCTCTCTCTTTCAATTTATAATTTTACTAGCCACAGTAATAGAATAATTTAAAAAATTTTCCTATCCCTATATATACCTTCAGAGTCTTTCCTCGGTTTCCTTGTGTGTCTGAAAGTCCCTTCTCTGGTGCTCCCTCTCTCGAGCATGTTACCCTAATTCCTCCTTCTCAGAATCTGTCATTATTTTCGAGGCATCTTTCTCGCCTCCTGTCTGATTTTGCGCTTGCCAACTTTAAAAGCAATTCTCTCAGCATGCTTTATATACCTTTACTCCTGTTTGTGTCTCACACTTCCACTTCCGCCTTCATGTCACCGATATCAAACTGACCAATCAGAACGTTCTGAGGGAGTGGACACACAGACCTTAGTGTTTTATTATATAGTAGATTTTGTATAGTGAAAGGAGCTGTTGGGCTTTTCCCATTTGATGAGCCTGTGTAGGCCTGAGGATGCTTTAACTTTTTCAAATGATAGATTTCAGGTACATGACAGAGGCCTGAAAGTCTTTGTCAAGCCGGACAGGAATGCAGTGTATTCTGGGAAAACTGAAAGGCAAAGCAGGACCTTAAATGTTTTGTATTGCCAGTCTATTTGCAGCGTAGTGCAGCTTATAAATTACTACATGAATTGACGCAGAGTTTGTAGCGATAAGCTTCCTGTGTTTTAAGAAACTGTAAAAAGATTAGCCGCTCTGCTATAGGACAGTAAGTCATGTGTGTGTGTGTGTGCTTAATTTGGGCATAATGTGGAGTGGGAGTGGTTGCCTTTAATTAGAACTCTCTTCAAAAAGAGTCTGAGCTCAGTTTTTAGTTTCATTTATACTTTAGCTCAGTTGGTGTTTTCTTGCAAGAATGTAATGTTTGGATTGCCTTTCTAACACTCTGAGGGGAGCCATAGGTATTTAAATAGAGCTTTCTACCTGCTTAGCTGCTAGACACTTTTACAACAAGAAATCTTCAATTCACTTTCAATTAAAGATATACAATCTATAACTAAGGAACTGCCATCCGGGAAATGTTATCTGCAACTGAATGGAGACTGCATGAACCCACTCTAAATTGTATAATTCTTTGTAGAGGCATTTTTGCAGTCCCTAAAGTTTTACCATAATTTTTTAAGTACAACCTTAAACTCAATGTCTCTGTCCAATTATTGATTACTAGCATTGCCAAGCACTGGACTGTAATTATTTGTTTAGCTTGAGTACATTAAGGGCACAAAGGTTGCTTGGCAGAAGTCCTCTACTGGTGGAAAATTGGGTTGAAGTAAAGGAGTGAAAGTAAAGACAGTCCCAGTCAGTGGGCAGAATGCCATTAGAGGTCCCTAGGGATGTTAGGTGCACGTAACAGGTGATTTGATAACACGCTAAAAGAAGGCAGAGCCCCACTTTAAAATCAGGGAAAAACCCCTTTTGAATAGTAGGCCTTAAGCCTGGGACTAAATTTAGGTGGCTTGGGTCTTCATTTCAGCATTTACAGGAACAGAGTGAATAACAGAAAAAAGAGGAAATCCATGCAGACTCTGCAAAAACAAGCAAACTCCATATCAAGATTTGAACTAAGAACTCTGGAGCTATGAGGCAGCAGTGCTGACCACTGTGCTACAATTGCTTGAATGCTGTAAGTAAACTGATGTATCAAACAAAAAAATGCAGTCTGTGACAAACTTTAAAAGCCATAGAAAATCCATAGATTATTATAATGCCTTTAGCTGCTGGTGAGTATGGCAGGATCAAGCACAGGTCAAACGCGTGCTGAAAGAAATCTCTCAGTCCAAAAAGTTCGTTTTAGAAGATAAAGTGAAAATTCAAAGCAAACAATCCAATCAAGAATAAAGAAAAAAAAGTTTGTTACAAATGTAGAATAAAAGCCAAAAAAAAACTGGTAAAAATGTCTCTTCTCTAAACTTAGCTTTTCTTCTCAAACTTCAGTTGTTTCTACACTTAAAGATGCTTTACTTCACCTTCCTTACACTTTATACATACAGCACTGCATGTCTAATACAGCGTGTTGCATTACACACTACTGAGTACGTTAAGGCACAATTTAAAACCATGTGCCCTTCATGCCTTACTCTCGGCCAAGCAGGTTACTAACTGAGACTAATCTATAGTCCGAGAGACAAGAAACTGTTAGAATATATCAATTCAATTCAACTTGTGGGGGTTGTAAGAACCTCCCATAGACTACACACTAATATACAGGCAAACATATAACTTAAATAACTAGCAAATGGCTCTTACAATGCCCTTGCAGAAACATGCACATGTTCTTCGTTCAGAAGTGAAGGCTTTCTTTAATGAAAGAACCGAGGAATGACAACTACATAAAAACATGTAAATAAACAGCTCAAGAAAACATAACGCAAACAATTAGGAAAAAAAAAAAACACTTAACACAATGGTGATGTGATTACACAGTGGTTAGCACTTTCTGGCCTACTCTTCTCTTTCTGTGCTGCTTACATGTTCTCCCCAAGTCCATGAGAATTATATTCCAGTATCCTCTTTCAGACATTCAAGTTAGGCTAGAGGTGACTGTAAATTGGCCTCGTGTGAGTGCATGTATTGTGTAGTGTGCCATGTAATGGACTGGCCATTTGCCCACAGCACACTTTGACGTTAGAGCTAATGTTCACAGGAAAGACCCTGTCTCCAAAAACTGAAAACAAATGCTGTGATTTAACACAATATTGCAGTATTAAAGAAGCTGACAGGTAAAAATGCAGTATGGAGAAAAATGTCACATTAATTGGGTGTAAATGTTAACGTGCTTCTGCCATTCAAACTTGAGATGAGTAAAACATTATTCACAAACTGTGAAAAAAAGTTCTGTGTTAAAAATGTATTTATGTGTTGCAACGGGGTAAGGCTTACTTGTTTGCTTTAAAAAAAAACTATTTAATGTGGTGACTGTAAACCAGTACTAGTAAAAGTGTCATAATGCTTCTGTGTAAAAGGTGCCCATAGTTACTCTTTATATTATTTCTTGGGAGGAGTCCCACTGTCCAGAGGAAATTAAGCATGCTTTCCACTTGCAACTTACTAAAAATAAATGCAGTAAACCTAGTTTCCAGGAAGCACTTTTATTTTTCTTAAGTGGTGCCTGACATACCAAGTCTTCAATGAATTTGTTTCATGCGTTGGGTACACCTAATGCATTTACACACAGTCACACGAAGCAGCCTTTGTTTTTAAAGTGCTCTTTCCCTCGTCATGGAATATCACACCTGCAAAGCCCAACACCTGCACCCTCCCTAGCCAAAGCCATACATTCACTAAATAAGCGCAATGACGTCTCAAGGCCTGACCTGATCTTCAACAACAGGTCTACTGTATACATTTTAAACCTAACATTATGCTTTGCTATGATTAATTATGCAATAAAAGCCACAAGATATAAGAACTGGGAACAGCAAGCAACATTTTTATTTTTTTAAATACAAGGACCAAAATACAGTTACTTTAAAGAGTGTTCCTCTCCTTGGATGTTTTCACAGATTATTATTATACAACGTTGAATCACAATGGATTTGACTTTTTTGACACGGATCAACAGAAAAACACTCTTCAATGCCAAAGTGAAAACAAATCTCGGTAAAGTGGTCTAAATTAATTACAAATTAAATCCACTGAGATTCAATGATGTATTAACAATACATTGCAAAACTTCTAACAGGATGAACTCTTTTTACAGGCACTGCAAATTAAAGCGACACTAGGTAAAAACAAAATATAATGCATATGAAAATGACATTTTGAAAAGGTCATAAAGAAGGAACAAGGAAGATGGATTTGAAAGATGAGACCAAAGGAGTTCCTCAAATTGAATATGCAGTATAGATATGAATAAGCAGAGTAATCAAAGCAGCTTCAGAAGGTCTCAGTTATGCTGATTTTGTACACAGATAACAAGCAGCACGGGCAGATATTCTGTGAGTTTTGATTTTAAAGGTTTGAAGACGAGGGTCATGAAAATTATCGAAAAAAGACCGGATGCATTCACTTGGAAGCTCACGACGGTGAGGACACAAACAGTAATGAGTGTATGTCAAATGTTAATGCTCCAAAATAATTAAAAACACTGAAAAAGAGTGAGGCAGCACTTAAATCAAGAGTTAATGCAGATATGCTTCTACGTTCAAAGCATACAAGCAACCCACTGGGGTCATTCTAAAGGCAAACGCTGGAGAAAACAAAATGAACTCATCTGCTTTCTGTAGCAACTTGGTTCAAATAATGGATCAGTAACTGGATTCTGTCCCCACTACTTCAAAATGCAGGGCATAGGGAGCCACTCTCGGTGCCACGGCCCACCTGCCAAGTTGTTTTGCCTGCTTAAGGTAAAGTCATCTCTGATGGAGGATCGCAGGAATCGTCGAGTAGAGGGGTCCTATCATCAGATTGGCTGGCCCAGCGCTGTCTCAGCTGTGGAATGGCCAATTGGGGGAGGCAGCTTGATGGCTGAGGTCTCCAGGACTCTAAACAAATCCAAATCATATTATGTGATATCATCTACTGTTAAATTCTGCTCCGTACATTATTGAGGATTACTTGTGTTCTGTTCTGTGTATTGTATTGTATTGACCTCCTTCTTTTTGACACCCACTGCACACCCAACCTACCTGGAAAGGGGTCTCTCTTTGAACTGTCTTTCCCAAGGTTTCTTCCATTTTTTCCTTACAAGGGTCTTTTTGGTAGTTTTTTCTGTTCTTCTTAGGTAGTCAATGCTGAGGGAGCTGTCAAGAGGCAGAGCCTGTTAAAGCCCACTGCGGCACTTCTTGTGTGATTTTGGGCTATACAAAAATAAATTGTAGGTCCTTCAGAACATTAATGTAGATTGACACTTCAAGCCAAATATTCTGGCCCTCCAAAAGATCAAAGTATTTGGTGACCTGGGATCAATAACTAGAAAGGCAAAAGTCAGTAAAATAAATGCCAGCACGTTTTCCATATTGTTATTGATTAGTCTCCAACACCACCATAGTGCACAGTGGCTTCAATTCAGTGGATGGTGTAGGTTTTTGAACCTGAACTGCACATTTCAGGTTTTACCATGATATCTCATTAGGGTGTATGTGTAAATTCAAACTAGGCCATACAAAAACAGTAATTTTCCTTTTCTTCAACTATTTTGATGTTGGTTTGTATGTTTAGGCTCATTGTCTTGCTGTATGTCTCAGGTACACTTCAGCTTTAGCTAGTGGACAGCTAATGTGAAATTCTCCTGAAGAATCCTCTAAAATACATAGCAGATTCATGAGTCCTTCCTCATAAAGCATTCATCCTCACACCATAATATTATCATGACTGTGTCCAATGGCTGGTATGAAGTTTCTTATTATGGGATGCAAATAATAATAATTCATTACATTTATATAGCGCTTTTCTCCACACAGGGAGGAACCAGAATAAACTGGCTTTGCAATCCTTTCTAGACTGATGGACACTAACAAATTGAGGTTTATAACAAGGTTATTATAGCTAACGAAAACTAAAATCAAAACTGAAACTATTATTAAAAAAACATTTTCGTAAACTGAAATAAAATAATTAACAAAACCGAAATGAAAAACTAAAACTAAACGAAACTATTAAAGTAGCTGGAAAGACTAACTGAAATAAAATAATAATTTAATAAAATATTTTTAGTTTTCGTTTTTGAATGAATATTCTTGCCATTAGTCTTTAACCCTTGTAAGTTTTAACTCTTAAACAGAAAGTCATCCACCACGAGCCGCCCGCATATATTCATCCAGTGAATGACGGCTGGTGACTGAGGGCAGCTGTTCACACTCCATTTACGGTGACAGAGCAAGCTGAGTGCGGGTGCGTAAAGCGTGAGAAACAGAAAGCGATTTGCGTGCCGCCTTTCTTTGCGCTTGTTGTATATCAAGATGTAATTCAAACGGCTGAAATCAGAATGTGCTTGTCAACAAAACATTTACCATATGGACAGAAAAATCATGAGTGAGTAACGTTTCAGTTTATTTCTCAGGTGTCTGCTTTTTGTTGACAGCAATTCACCTGCCACTTCGCACTGGAGAAATCATTTTTGCTTTCTCATATACGAAGAGTAATCATGAAAAAATTCGACCAAGATATTTTGATGAATCTTGACGTTATAGACTAACCAGTGTCCAACAATATTGTTCTTTGGAATTGTGTGTGCACGCGCGCGCGTGTGTGTGTGTGTGTGTGTATATAAACACAATAACTCAAAAACTCAACTAGATTGATGGATGAAATTTGGCATGTGGTTGTTACGCCACAATTATAGATCTGTATTAACTTTTGGGCCAAATCCATCACCCGGAAGTGGTACTTTACCTGAACACATACTCAATTTTTTTTTTTTTTATTTATACAGCTGCAGAGTCCGATTTGTTCAACTTTACTTTTATAATAATTGTTCAATATATTATTAGTTTGATTTGTTGTTGATGGTTCCTTAATGTACATAATATAAAAATATAATCATTGTCTTGTGGTTTACTCCTCAAATGTCCATCCCCATATCTGAGTATACAAGAAAATCGAGGGGAGAGCACTCCCGGTTTTTGAAAATAAAACGGCACTGATCGAGAGACTGACTAGGTCATCATACAAGATCAGCATATTGTTGCTGACCAGTCACTTTTGCTTTAAAAACATTGTTTAACAACAAAGTGATACAAACAAAGGCAGACAGTCTGACAAGTGATGAAAAACTAAACATACTAATGGGTTTTTGTATTTATTCCATATTTATTAATTTATCTTTTTCAGTTCATATTCACAACTCAAAATACCGGATATTGTGAAAGTAATCCATTAGCAGAATTATATTTTAAAATATTTGTCTCCCTTTTTTCAATGTCTTTCTCTCTCTATCAAAATAGATAGTTGAAATATCATATTCTTTTTCTTCTTAACATCAGCCTTATCAAACATATTGCATACCAAGGATTTTTCCTGCTTTGCATCCAAACCTACTGAGGTAGACTCCAGATTTCCTGCAATCCTACTCTGGATAAACAAGTTTAGATAATGTATTTGTTGTTCTTAATCTCAGACTCTCTGAGATCTCTGTTGTTTTATGTCTGTTCGTACTCCTATTACCTGCTCTTGCTCTGCTCATTATGGGCTTACTGTCCTTTATGGTGGTCTATTCAAGTCTCACTGCCCCTAACCTTGACACTACATGCTTGTTGTTCTTTGTTTCCCTCAATACAGCTAGGTGGGGTCTGCACACTCATTCAAGTCTAAGAGCCCTGTTCTTCCTAAGCCCCTGTGATTTTCATGAGAAAATATTTTTAAAATGATAAAATTGTGTAAAATTGTTCATATTCAGTGTCTAGTTTTGATTATGCTTGTTTTTATCAGACAAAAACAAAACCAGATAGTAAACCAGGCAGTGTAGTAAGCTTCCACTAACATTAAACTCATATCCAAATCTGTTCAGTGTACAGTTCTGTCTGACTGTGACACAAAACTAACTCCGTAGATGCTCCATGCCATAATTACTAAAACTAAAACTGAAACTAATATATATAAAAAATAAAATAGAAATTTCTTTGTGAAATAAAAACTAAACTAAAACTAAAAATACACAATGAAGGAAAACTAAAACTAAACTGAATTTCCAAGTAAGGTCAGAAAAAATATAGAAATAAAAACTAATATAAAAAGACAAAACTATAATAACCTTGGTTTATAATACTTTCCTTTATAATGAACTGGTAAAATCTTGTTAATGCAAAAGTCATTGTTATGATAAAGGTCAGCTATCATCAGATTTAGTATATACTAGGGGGCTCCGCCCCCTGCTCGCTTCGCTCGCCAACCCCTGGTGTTGGGTAACCCGAAATACATTGATATATGTATGAGATATATTGGAGTGTAAAGGTGTAGATGACGAACAAAGGAAGTAAAGAACCCATAGCATGGCACATTAGAAAGATTTAAGGTTCATTCATTGATAGATTGCGTCATCTGGATCTAACACGTAGATCTGTGCATATCTGCGTTCGTGATTTGGCTCAGGGTGCACTGTTCCAATCCGATGTAATATTTGTCCACATACGCGAAAGCAGTATGGGCCATTGCCAGCTGGTGGCCTGATATTTATCCCGGTAGATGCAAAAGCAAATGAACTATTGTAGGATCTAATGCAGTCCATAAAGTTTTTACTTTCAGGTACATTGTTAGTTAGAAGCTTCCGTAGATATTCAGGATATTCATCTAAAGGAGGCAGTCTAACCTGACCCTTTTGACAACAACGTGTAAACTCATTAGTTGTATTGCCAGTTGTTTCTTCAGGGAAGTTAAGTGAATGACAATGACAGCAAATGATATTCATTAATCCTAATGAATGTTCATTAATAGTGGACTCATCACAGAATGCGTTGTCAGCTAATTGGCGGAATTGTTTAGCGGCTGTTTGTCGTTCCTTTCTTTGCCGTTTATCTATTGCCTCTGCTGTTTGAGAGGCGCGTTGTAGGCGCCTGCGTTCATTAATTGTAATCAGGCAGGCTCGTTTCTGTATGTCCGTTAGTTGAGATGTTTCGTTTTGGAGCTGTGACTCCTTTGGTTGCGTTGTTTGAGAAGCGCGTTGTAGGCGCCTGAATTCATTGTTTTTATCCAGGCGGGCTCTTTTTTTAGCCCCGTCAGTCGAGCTCTCTCTTTTTGGAGCCGTGCCTGCTTTGCTTGCGGCATTTCAGACGCGCGTTGTAGGCGCCTGCGTTCATTGATTTTATCCAGGCGGGCTCGTTTTTGTATCTCCGTTAGTCGAGCTGTTTGGTTTTGAAGCCGAGACAGTTTTGCTTCAGCGGTTTCAGACACGCGTTGTAGGCGCCTACGTTTCTTTTTTTTTATCCATGCGGGCTCCGTTAGTTGAGCTGGATCGTTTTTGAGCCATGACCGTGACTCCATTATTTATCTGTTGTCTACCGTTAGTAATATGGATAATTGCACTTACTGTTAATACGGAGCGTTTTCTGTGGTTG
Organism: Erpetoichthys calabaricus; assembly: GCF_900747795.2. Taxonomy (NCBI): domain Eukaryota; kingdom Metazoa; phylum Chordata; class Cladistia; order Polypteriformes; family Polypteridae; genus Erpetoichthys; species Erpetoichthys calabaricus. The sequence continues at coordinate 33,975,854 of NC_041397.2, forward strand.
TACTGTTAATAATGCATCACTGTAATGTGATTCCCATATGCTATACGGTTTGGACGTGTGAGGATGCCGTACGTTTAATACGGAGAGTTCATTTATTCTTATTACCTGGACCATGCTGTGTAGTGTGGACGTTTAGTTCAGAAGCGCGTTGTAGGCGCCTGTGACTTTCGTACTATCTTTGTGGACCTTTGCGGACTTCGTAGTGTCTTCCGTTTGACTCTGGGGTGCAGTGCAGAATCCTCTTTTCTGTGTGGCTGTGTTGTTAGTCGTTAGCTATGGGCGCGTTGTTGCTTCATGTCTTATTTACATTAGTTGAGCTCTTTCGGTTTTGAGCCATGACTCCTTCGTTCGCGGTGGATCATCTTCGCTTGCAGTTTATGAGACACATGCTGTAGGCACCTGCGCACTATGTCTCCTGGGTCCATCACCGTGTACCTGCGTCCGTGCCTTCCGGTTTACCATTCTCGGTTAGTAATATGGATTGGATAAGTCCCTGCTTAAAGTGATACCTGGTTATAAATCAAAGCATCCAAACATCTGAACTTAACTATCAACTTTAAAGGGATTGAACAGATAAAGTGATACCTGGTTATAAATCAAAGTGTCCAAACATCTGAACTTAACTATCAACTTTAAAGGGATTGAATAGAATAGCAACTTAATAGAATAGCAACTTTTGCACACCTTAATATCATATTCATGTCAAGCAAATTAACTATTTACAAAACTTGTTTTTGGTTTTTAGGCTGTATGCTACTACAGCCCACAAAATGGTGATAGAAATTTCACTGTGAAAAATAAGCACTACTGCACAAAATCAGATATGGCATGAATACATTTGTGGTGCTGTCAGACAGCTATTAGATATTGTTCTGGTCCCGATCATGCCTGCCTCTCTGCACCTTGATGGGTGGTAATAATTCTTGAAATTTACAATAGCTTCTTTAGCATGATCACATCATCACAACCTCCATTTTCCAGGTTTAATCAGATTAAGCAAATCTTTTTACTTTATTCCCCATGGTCCTGACTCCTGAGCATCTACTAGGATGAGAACTATTCTTTTCATATCATCTGACACCATCTCTAAACAACATCTTCTTAGGGGCTTCCCCTATTGGTCCCATACCCTCTTCATCGATCTTGGTGCAAATCTTCCTCAAGACACTGTTTGCCTTTAGCTGCACATGCCCAAACCATTTTCTCCTCAACACAACACCTATCGCCTCCATACCAAGTCTTTCTCTTTATTCAAAGTTCATTTTCCTTTCACTCTGTGACAATCCAACAGAGCCAGTCTATCCATTATGCGACTTTGGCAGTGGCCTAGGGTTCCGTCATCTCATGTGACGGCATTTATAAAGTTAAGGGGCATGTGCTCCAGAGACTAAGAGGAAAGTCATAGAAGTATGAAAATAATGTCTGCGGTATGTACACAAAGGGGCGCATTTTGCGTTTCTGAAGCTGTGCACGCTGCAGACATCAAGGAGAACCACACACATCCCCCCTAACCCCCCCCAAGATCATCGAACTCTGATGATACTGACTGGGCGCCATTACTCGCTGAGGGCCGTTTATGAAAGTAAGTATGCACGCTCTGTACACCAAGGGTTGCTTGCTCCTTTAAGTCCATGGTATATGCACAAAGGGGTGTGCGCTCTGGACACTGAGGGGGACACAAAGGTCGGCGAAGTCTAATAACACAAACTACCCACTATGGGCAACAAGGGGCGATGTCTGTCAACCCTGCCTAAGACACTGTAAGATGGGGTTCACAATAATATAGTGCGTATACGGTGCTGGAACCTTTCTTGGCCAGGACATTGTAATGAAAGGATAGTATGGAAGGAGGCATAACCCAGTCGGTATGAAACTGAAGCAACATCCCTAACAAAGGGATAACGTAATGGATAAGGTGGGGGAGTTGGTACATCCGAGGCAGATTCCTCCCCCAATATGATAGATGGCAGTGATCTGCTGGCATGGACCAAGTAAGGACACCCGCAGGGATTTATGGGAGTCATAGACCTAAGGGACAACCCTGTCAGGGTCCTTGGGGCCACCAGAGGGCACTGCAGGGAGAAGGACTCCCTGCTTCAGAAGACTTACGTCTTACCCAGAGTTACTTCCATTGGTCTATGCCCCAGTACCATAAGTACTCCCAGGTGCGACATAAAAGTGAGTCATCCAGCCTCCTCCAGTAAGTCAGAGTCGAAAGGCAGAAGGCAACGCTCAATGGGAGGAAGAAAAGGAGGAGTAGTTTAGTGAAAAGATTTTGCAATTGGTCTGGAAATAAGGTATCTTGTGCAATAAAAACTTTTATTTTGCACATGGGACTCTTTAGTATGGTGTGTCTGGAGTTGTGGGGCTCAGTGGCGCCCCCTGTCATTTACAATAAATATGTTCAGTTTCTGTAGTCACTGTTACATGAACTTGATGACTTAAAATGAATTCTATTACAAACAAAAAAATTACATGAATTGGCCCTAGTGTGTGTTTGTGAAAGAGCGTTTTCATTCTGAAATGGACTGGCCCCCTGTCCAAGGAATGTATCTGCCCTGCACCTGATGCTTAATGAGATAGCCTTCAGCTGCTCCACAACCCTGCCCTGAATAAGTGGGTTTGGAAAATGGATGGAGGGATGGATGACTTATCTATTCACTGGTGCAGATTCAGAAAGTATTACATAAGGAAGTACAGTGTGTGCTTGCCAACGGATTCTATGTCCGGAATGTTTTTAACTGTCATATGTAATTTATCATACCTGCTTGTGCACGGACTTCAAATACAGTAGGAGTATATGAAAAACACCTGGAGGCATAGCGAGTTTTCTTCCAGTAAAAGCTGTTGGAACTAAAGATCGGCAGAAACACACAAGACTGGAGGTGAAGGGGGTGGTTGGGGGGGATATTATTTTTGGAGAAGCATAACATCTTCAAGATGTCCAGAAAAGTGGTAGGTGTTTAATGTTTAATGTGCCTAGATAAGGAAAAGAATTTCACAAATTTTTTTGTGTTTAGATCTGTTTACTTTCAGGTTTTTTCTTCTCTTCAGTGCCCCTTCCAATAATTGCACAGACAACAACCATAACTGCACACCTTAGTAATAGCATATTATGACAGCTTCAAATCAAAGCTCTAAGACTAATGTAGATGAATATACAAATAACTAAGGAATAGAGAACAATGTCAAATTAATCATTTCTTTTTTTAATCTTACAAAAAAAATAGTCTTCCATCTTTAATTTTACTTCTTTAGACAAACTTTAGAAGAAATATCAGTCTGACTTTCAACCTGGTAACAGAGCAGAAACCAACTCGACCTACTGATGCAGGGAAAGCTTGTCACTTCAGTACTATTCATCAAAGCATTCTGATATACGAATATGACTAACAAGCAGGAGGATGCTATTCAAGCTATTACATTTGTTGGTTAGCTAACAATTATGTTATCCCTATACCTCATTCACATTCACATACCCTACATGGCTCAGTAGTTGGTACATTTACATTATTCTTTATGTTAAATCAAGTTGGACCATTAGACACTGATTTTACAAGTCTTACTCCCAATTTATCACATCAAATTGTTTTTAATACGTGCAGAACTCTTGTAACAATATTTTCTTTAATGTGGGCAAACAGTGTTATTAAAGACCGTAGCCAGGATCCTGCACTGTCATTTTCCTCCTGCAGCCCTTTAGGCAAATGGTAAAAGGCTACTAGCACCTGCTCCACTAATGATGGGACTGAAGCACCTAGATACTGGCATGGGTGCCACCCATGTGGTGTTTACATGTCATTCCAGTGTCCTTAAGGGTTCTTCCAACAATCCAATAGTATGCTGCAAGACTGATTAATGAAACATGCCCACTTTTTCGATCTGGATGTGTGTGAGACTGCCCTGCCACTGGACCCTTGCACCTCTTGCTGTCATAAAACGCTTTGTATTCCTGTGATTTGATAATAGTAAATGGACAGTTGGATGAAATGTAGGTTGGCACAGATTGTAGTTTGGGGGGTTAAAGAGTTTGTATCCCAGCTGGAGTGGTTTAGTGTATGAACTTTCTGTCATTGTGGCTGCTTAAACCAGGGAGTCCAGCTTTCTTTGACAATTCAAAATCTTACTTTAATTAACACTGAATGGAATCCAATCCAAGGCTGGGTACCTTGCCTTTACCCTGCTAAAGGGCCAAGATATGCACTGGCATCCTTAAACTCTAAAGTGGACATAGCAAATAGGAAAATGGACAGAGTGATAAAATATAACTCAACAATTTGTTGTAAATGTTCTGGAAAACAAGTATCACATAATCGTTACCTGTTCTGGGTCACAGTAAGGTTATTATATTTCATATGGAATTGCGATGGATTTCAGATTTTTCAGTTTTATCCTACAATATTTCTAATTAAAACAAGAGTCAAATTCTTACAAAAAGTTGAAACTCCTACACAAAAAAAAAACCAATTCCAGCCTTGCACACTCATAAAAAGAGCATCCTTTCATCTTTAGTTTTTAAACCAATCTATTCTGGACTTAAAAAAAGAAAAAAATGTTGTAGGAAAATAAAATAACCCACAAACTCTTTGTAACCTTCCACACATAAAACAAAAAATCTGAGTGTGCTTCTGTACAGATTTATCTTCTCAAAAAAAATAAATAATAATAGTTTCAACATAACGCAGCTGTCTTGGCTTGTCGTCATCTCAATCTGAAGCTTATCAACTGGCTTAATAGCAGAGCACAGCTGCAACAAATGCTGACTGCATTACAAGCAAAAACTCTAAACATTGTGCCACTCCTGCATTACACTGACATTTTATGCTATTAATTAAATACATTTGTCGATGTTCTCTTTCCAGTGGAACATGCCATTCTACCTGGTATGTAATAATTTCATTTGAAGATCATTCACAAGTTGAAAAAACAATTCTTGATCAGCACTGGCAAAGCGGCTTCAGACCTCCAGAAGACAAAGTTCAAATCCTGAACCACTCAGTGCTTTGTTGTTCTTTTGGTGTCTGCATGCTGTTTTTTTTTATTATTTAAGAGAACATAGTACATGCAATAACAATTCAGTCAAAGACACATGTGGCACTACAGCAGTGCAGACATTACGTGTCCCAAAAAAACACAAATGCAAGAAGAAATCCTTCAAACTAAACAGAAAACACATCAAAGAGCTATATGGCCAAAATGGCAATATATTATTTCTTATAAACTGTACATTAAAACTACAGCAAAAAAAGTCTGAATTAGCGCAAGTCATCCCTAAATCGAGATGCTCATAAGAAATGTAATGACATTAGGTAGAAGCACATAGCCAGAACAGGTCTATCAGATATTTGATATATTAAAATGTGTGCTTCAATTTAAATGTTTAAAGTTTAATTCTTGATTGTAATATAAATGTGCAATTTTTCACTCTCTGATAGAGACCCACAGGGGGCTAGATCACCAGTAAAGGATCAAAGATCAAAAACTGAAATAGTCTACAACAATATCCTACATGTGTATGTTTGAAATTGATCATGTTTGACATTCTGGGAGTGGCTACTAGAAGGCTAGGACCGCAAGAGAAGAATCAAATATTAAAAATAGTAACATATTTGAGATCAGCAACCTCGAAATACCATAAAACACTCCATGTGTTTATACACATTTTTTAAAGTTTTAAGAAAAAAGGAGTTAACTTTGACTCCTCATATCCCATTAGGGGAAGAACCCCTAGGGTCACTTGATCTTGCATGCACAATTTCAAGTCCTTCTGATAGTTTCTGTTAAGAGTAAACCAATAGGTGTCTTCAACATAATGGTATAACTTCCTGCACAAAAAATGGCCTACAAATGAGATTTTTTTGGGTCTAGAGGGTCAAAAATTAGGGGAACCCAAAAAAGCATAACTAGACATCAAGATTAGTCAAACGGTCTATCATATGTAGAGTTTCCTCGAACTGGTGAGTCAGAAGGCACAAAATAAACTGAAGTGATTTTGAAGTGTTCCTAAGTAATTCTTATGAACACAAAATCATGTCAAGGATTGGGATGTTATCTTATATATAAACGTCTACGTGTGGAAGTGTGTGTGTGTGTCTGTCTGTCCGGCCCAGAAGTGCAAGGCTACAGCATGATGCTCAAAGAAAGCGACTCTGTCGCCAAAGTGAAACCGCCGACAAAGTAGAAACTCGCATAGCCGCAAATACAAAAGCGAGGCGAGTACATCGGCAAAACGAAACCTCCGAGGACAGAGAAACTCGCTTAGCTGCTGATAGACAATGGAGGCGAGCACGTTGGCAAAACGAAACCACCGAGGAAACAGAACCTCACTTAGCCGCTAATGCACAATCGATGCGATTGTTTGATTGAAGTGCCAGAATCCATGGTTTCTAGGAGCCAGGACTTTTTACTGCACGGGCTTACACAGCTAGTGTTATAAAAAGATCAATGAATTTTTGCCAAATTCTGAATTCTGGAACTTTATACAGGCACATTAATCAGCGGCTCTAATTTGACTTGTTGTGAATGTGTGTATACTCTGCCCAAGGCTGGTTCCTGCCTTGCATTCGGGGCTATCATCGGTTCACCACAACCCTAAAGTAGACTAAGTGGGTTATGTAAATGGATGAACGGTTTCTGTACATACACTAACTGGACACTTTGGGCTACAATAGCCTGCTCTTCCAAAAGCCAATCATGTCACTGCTAAGTATGCTATTGAGAATAATACAAAATTCTCAGGCCAACAGGGCAGGCTTCGATTGAAATGGTAACAGAAGTCTGCAGCAGTTACAGCACATGTGGTTGAAAAATCTTTAGGAGCTACTATTGATTCAGTATGGAACAAAATCCACAAGGAATGTTTCCACCACCTTCCAGCAACACTGGAGCACCACAATCTACAGCCCTGTCTCCTTTTCTCTTCACTCTGTACCCTTTTAACTATAAATATAATGCCAGATAATGTCACTTGCAGAAATTCTCAGATGGATCTGTACTTATGGGGTGTATCGATAAGGGGGATGAGACAGACTAGGAGTCGGGTGGAGAACTTTGCATCTTGGTGCAAAGAGAACTGTCTGCATCTTAACATTAGTAAGACCAGGTAACTGGTAATTGACTTCCACCACACCAAAGAGCTTCTATGTCTGCTCACTATTCAGGAGGTGGTGCACTCCTACGAGTACTTGGGGGTTCACACCAATGACATGTTGGAAAGGTTTCAGAACACAGAGGAATCCACATTACTAACCGAGAATGCTAAACCGGATAGACGCAGGGACATCCGGCAATGGGCCGTGGACGCAAAAGACGTACTGCGCAGGCGCCCCACAAATCACCCCCCCCCCCCCCACAAGCAACGGGAACCGGATGGAATGCAACGTAAAATAAGAAATGAGGCGTCGCGCACAGAAAAAAGGAGTCAGACCACAGAAAAAAGGAGCACGAAACCCATTGCACACGAAACGGGACACACACAAAGAGGAGGATTCAACAAGCCCCTAGCACACAAAAAAGAGAAGCCGCGAGCACCACACAAAGCCCATTGGACACGAAACGGGACAGACTACGGACATAGCACACAAAACGTACACAAAAACGACGATTCAGACCCATGACCACAGTAACATAAATAACAAATGACACACAAAGCCCCATTTCTAAATGAACCGTCCGTATTAAACATACGTCATCTCAACACGTTCACACTATGCAGCATAGGTAGATCTCATTACAATGAGGCACTATTAACCGTTCAACCGCAGAAAAGGCTCCATATTAACAGTGAGTGCGATCCTCCTTATTACTTATCCATATTTCTCACGCTCAAGAACAAACAAGTCATGAATTCACGATCACGGGTACAAAACGATACCGCTCGGATAACGGGACCAAACACAATTCACACTATGCAGCATAGGTGGATCTCATTACAATGAGGCACTATTAACCGTTCAACCGCAGAAAAGGCTCCATATTAACAGTGAGTGCGATCCTCCTTATTACTTATCCATATTTCTAGAAGAAAAAATGTCTCGGCTCCAAAAACGCAAAGCTCAACTAACGCAGTTACAGAAACGAACCCAAATGGACAGACACACTGAACGTAGACGCATGCAGCGCGCGTCTCACAGTGCTGCATCGAAACAGGCACGGCTTCAAAACGAAACACCTCCCGTCTCAGACATACAGAAACGGCACCGAGGGGACAAAATAAATACTGGACATACAACGACGCGCCTCTCAAACAGCACAAGCAAAACATACACATCACGGACATCAACAACAGACACCTACTAAACGCTTGCGTTAGCTGACAACGCGTTCAATAATGAGTCCACTATTCAGGAAAATTCATTGGGATTAATGAATGTCATTTGCAATCATTGTCATTCACTTAACTTCCCTGAAGAAACAACTGGCAATACAAGTAATGAATTTACACGTTGTTCTCAAATGGGTCAAATTAGACTGCCTCCTTTACATTCATATCCTGAATATCCACAGAAGCTTCTAACTAACGATGTACCTGAAAGTAAAAACTTTATAAACTGCATTAGATCCTACAAATCGCTATCCACTATGAACATAAACAGTAGCACTGCACGTGACATCCGTCTTGCAAAACTGTTAATTATTGATAAATGTACAATGTCATCCAGTCACTTACTCAACACCATTCATAAACTTCTACAAACGTTGATGAATAATAATATTCCCTTTGGAGGAAAGGTTCTTTTATTAGGAGGAGATTTTAGACAGTGCTTATCTATTGTTCCACATGCCATGCGCTCAGCTATTGTTCAGTGCACCTTAAAATACGCAGACAATTGGCATTGCTTTCAAAAGATACAGTTAGTACAAAACATGCGATGTCCAGATCCAGATCATAACAATTGGTTATTACAACTTGGAGATGGTACACTCACCAATACAGATACTTCACCCAGATATTATTACAATTCCTCAAGCCTTTATCTGCGACGACTTAGTTACAGAGAAGCAATCTCATTAGACCAAATGCCCCTTTTAACACAACGCACTATATTATGTCCAAAAAATATTAATGTGGAAAACATAAATACCCAAGTCATTGCATTACTTCCTGGAGAGACACAACTCTTTCTAAGCTCTGACAAACTTGACTCTGATCACGACAATGACCATCTTCATTGACCTTACAAGTTCTGACCTGGAATTACCTTTTACACTTAAACGGCGTGTACAAAGAAATTTTCCAATAAACCTTTACACTATGCCACACACTTTATTGTTTGCTTTCTATTTGCATCATCTACACCTTCACACTATTCTATATCTCATTCATACATCACGCTCTTTGTCATTTCCCAACACCAGGGGTTGGCGAGCGAAGCGAGCAGGGGGCAGAGCCCCCTAGTTATATAAGAAAAGACAGAGCAGGCTCCTTTTTCTTAGGGGGTTGCATTCCTTTAATGTGGGTAGTGACATCCTTCACATTTTCTGCAACTCTGTGATGGCCAATATTATTTTCTACACTGTGGTGTACTGGGCTGGTGACATCACTTCAAGAAAGGCCCACCAAATCAACAAGGTAAATGAAAGGGCAAGCTCGGTTATAGGATGCACTCTGGACCCCCTGGAGGTCATAGCAATAGAGGAAGAGCCATTATAAACAATGCTGCACATCCTCTCTCTTACACGCCAACACTGACAACTTTCAGCAAATGGATTATTCAGCAGAAGTGTATCAAGAAACAGGGGCTCCTTTATACCAACAGTAATACACCTTCATAATGTCTCACTGTGTCTGTGACTGCCAAGTCAGACATTTTCTCTCTTTTTAAATTTGTCTTTCTTTTTTAATCATTCTGGTGTTTGTTCAGATAATAGTGTATATAATAATAATTTACATTGTTACAATGCTTTTCTCAATACTCAAGACGTTCTCCATGCAGGGAGGACCCGAGATGAGAACCCAAAATCTCCTTATTGCAAATCAGCAGCACTACCACTATATACAGTATCTATGTATTTATTTAAAGAGCCTCTGTAAACAGCCACAATTCTCAATGAATCCATAGCTTAAAGAATTCAGGCTCTCCTGAAGGAAAAACAAAGGGTCCTACAAGTTTCACAAGAGTGGGCCTATTAAAGTGGCTATGAAGTGTATGTATCAATAATTAAATGTAAAAAAAAAAAAAAAAAAAAAAAAAAAAAAAGATTCTTGGCCTTTACGCCATGAAACTGAAAATTTAAGCTGGAGAGTTCTATGTTCATATGTGAAAAAGCTGTGACCTGCATTGAAAATATGAAGGCAAATGAAAATCCGACAGTTACCTTGTGTCGAACGCTGCCACAATTTGGTCCTCTGCACCCCTGAACTGGATTGTGCAGGCTTAAAAATGGATGGATGAATGAATATTTAACATGAAAGAGGTTTTGGTATTATTTCTCTTCTATTTCAGTGATTAAGGCTGTTCAGGGCTACTAATCAAATGGGTGCCAAAGTAAACAAATGCTACAACTGCTTTTTATCTGCGCTTGTAAGAGAAACTGTGACATTCTGTTTGTGAGCAGAAAGGTTACCAGCTGAAAAAAATTTAACTACTCTCTACTAACCCTGAAAAAAAAATATGTATGTATGAAATGCATCAAGAAAGTAGCCATTGTTGATTTCATAGGTTGGCAGATTGACGTGATTTACTTATCCCCAGGGGAAATACAGCTTTTACAGAAGCTCAAGAAATACACAAATATTACAAGAAACAACAACCACCACCACTTGCCCAAAGGACATTGACAAAGTCGCTGTCTTCATAAGCATCACAATTCATTTTTATTATACTTTTACCAGGCAAAACACTACAATATATAAAATGAAAACAAGAACCTTAAACATATTTTCTATCTATTGACTGAATCTGCTTTTCCAAAAGAGGGTCACAAGGCAACGGAACTCTATCTCATCAGCACTGGGTGCTACTATGGAGGAGACAGTGAACAGCAAACGGGTTTTACTGGGCACATTCATGCCGCACCAATTTAGAGTTGAAAAGTAACAGAACAACAGGTCTGTGAACTATGGCGGAAAAATGGAGTTTCCAGAAGAAAACTACAGAATCAGAGAGAGAACACACACACTACATGCACAGACTCTACACTGAATTAAGGTGTAAGTGCTTTGAGCCTGCTAGCCCATCACACTTTACACTGCATAAGGGTCATTGCTTTAGGTTTAAATGACATGAACAATTTTCACAATTTGAAAGAAAACCCTCAAAAATGTGCTAAATACAAGCATGTGGCACATACCCTACAGAAGCTACAAAGTAAGCACAGAAAATAATGCAGAACATAATGAAAAAACATACAGTATACTATATATGACAACTATCTGTTAAATACATGATAAGAATATAGGAGACATTCATTTGTCTACTTTTGATCTATTATTTATGTATCAGTGGCATGGCGCTGCAGTGGCTGGCATCTCCAGGGACCTGGCCTTGATTCTTCAGCTGGCCACTGCCTGTGTAGAGTTTACACGCCCCACTCTCGTGTCTATTTCTCCGCATACTCCAACTCCCACCCGCATTCAAAAGATAGTGGCACTAAACCCCACTGGCATCCTATCCAGTCTTTCATTGCCCCTAATGTTACTAGAATTAGCTTCTGCCCCTGAATTTATAAATAATGAACAAAACCAATCAAGAAATTAATAAACATCTTAATGTGTCTGGTGACATATTCTGAACTGTGTTATTCCAAGTTGGAATTCAAGGTTTTGAAAACCTTAGTTAAGCTGCCCTCTAGTGAGCAGACGTGATTTGTGCTTTAAGGCAACAACTTTGTTTCATCTGTCGTGAACAGCAAGAATTTGACTGCATTAACTACAGAAGTTATTCCAGTAAATATACAAGAATAGATGTGCATAACATACTAAGCTTTTTTAAAATGGTAAAAACATGAAACTGTAAATAACTAAAATGACACAACTAACAAGGCAGAAGAAACATTCATTAGTCAACAGTTTATATTAAGCAATACCAGACACCAGCTGAATAAGGTTAGGCTGTCAGGAAGAAACAGCTCCGAATAAAAACTGCAGAAAGACGTCTACAAATGAGACTCTTTATAAAGTTTGTCAGATCACAAAAATAAAGACACCGGAGTTGCGAGAAGAACATACTTATAATTTAAGGCTTAGGTCAGCCATTTACACAACTTCTTTATACTGATTTTTCTAAAGATCTGTGCATTCTTTAAATACAACTGACATCCTGAATTACCACTCCATGTTCATTTGTTGTCTTTTCATTTGAAGAATTTAAAGAATTTAAAGAGTGCAAAGCATATCTTTTCTAGAGGTGCTTAGGAGGAAACTGCACAAAAACGTGCAAATCCTTAGTGTTAGCCTTTAGCAAATGTGTATAATCATTATGTTTATAAGATGTACTCCTGCTTGTTAGAAGCTGAATGATTAGTAAATACTGTTTGCTCTTTCCATTGCTCTATTCCTTTGCAATTTGCTTGAAATGTTCACCATGCGCTTGTTCTGGCCTTGCCCCGATGCTTGCAGGGATAGACTCCAGCTTCCTCACGACTCTGCTCAGGATAAGCAGGCTGAAAAATGAATGGATGAAGGATGAATAAGCTTTCATTTTGGCACCATAACTACATATGCAGAGTCAATGCTTGTCAACATGGATTCCACCACATCAATAATAATGTGGCATGAAGAAAAGAAGAGATTGAAAAACGTTGATAAATATGTCATTAAATAAAATGCAATTTGTATTCCATCCGTTATCCCACCCTCTTAATCCAAATAAGGATCACAGGGTATGATTACTTGATTAAAGATTCCAAACAGAATATAATGTAGCTATAAGAAAAACAAGACGTGTGAACAGATTTAGTGTGATGTGAGAACATTTAAAAGCGCCACGATTTTTCAAAATCAGTTTGTTCTTTTTTTCCTAGATTAACATTTAGATTAACATTTCAGAAGGTACGCTTTGATAAAACCAATTTATAAAGCAATGTTTTTACAATAAAAGAAACAATAGATTGCACATATTGCAAGATTAGAGTTAGGCGAAAAACAGTTAAAACGAGACAGGACATCAAAAGGCCAAGAAGAAGTAAAGTGCAAAATTGTGTGGTAATTTATTTATAATATTAATCAGCAGTAGTTTGCTTGTTGAAATTTAATTGACATGTATTTTTTCAAGTGAGGCAGTTTTTTTTTTCTTTTTTACTATTATCAGCAGTAGAAGTGATTGTTGGAATTACACCTACATAATCTAAATTAGGGCTTCTATTATTATAATTAAAATAAAAATAACTTTAATATCTAATTATATTGTTGGTCACAGGGGCCTGTTCTTATCAAAATGTTTTTCTATAATAATAATAATAATAATAATAATAAATAACTGACTACATGCACAGCCACAAGAATATGGCAAACATTATACATTAAGAACTGGCACTACAACACAAACGACACTCTTAAAGTTACTGGTTCTTTAAAGGCACTTTACTGGGTTGTGTGCTTCCTCACTGAGCCACTGCTTGACAAAGACCCATTTCATTCTGTGAAGAGCTCGTTGCGTATGAAATTGGTTTTTTGGGCTTTGAAAATTTTTCTAATTTGTGGACAGAACAGAAATCTGTAATGTACAGTGGATCAAGAAAGATGAAGAAAACCTGAACTTGGTCTGTGTTATCATATGCAGCAAGAGTCCTTTGTATGAACCAATTGATATTTCACAAATCTGTTATCATCCGTTCATGGTTATTTATGAAACCCGTTACGAATCCATTTAAATAAAGGTTCTTTCAGGACCCTTCACGTAGATGCTTCTTTTGGGAACCAAAAATGTATCCCTTATGGCATCGCTAAGAAGAACCTTTTTGAAGAGTGTAGTGGACACATACAAACTACATTACAGGAACACCCCACCACAGTAACAGAAAATGCCACACATAAACTGCTGTATACTGGGAGAGAACTATACTGACAGACAAAAATATCCACCATAACAGAGCAGACAAAACACTGGTAGACAAACAACAAACCGTATAACTACATATATCATTGTTAATGCAGTACCAGAACACACACATGAATATAATGCAGAGAACTGACAAAAGAAATGTGCCGCTTATAGGGAATGGACAAAGTCATCACTGTGTCCGTTTTTGTATCCACCACTGCTATCACCCCACATACAGTACACTGCACAAAAGCCTGCAGACCTCACATATAAACTTATACACATTCATAAAATTATAGAAAGCAGCCATTTAAATTACATGTCATACAGACAGTAAATTCCTTAACACAAACACAATCCCCTACAACATATACATATATACACACATAACATGAAACTGCCCTATGTCTTGGCTTAGGCCTGATATAGGCAGTAGCAATGGGACTACCTCAGAAAATACTTTAAATGATAATAATAACATAAGATTGTCCTGCGGTGGGTTGGCACCCTGCCCGGGATTGGTTCCTGCCTTGTGCCCTGTGTTGGCTGGGATTGGCTCCAGCAGACCCCCCGTGACCCTGTGTTCGGATTCAACGGGTTGGAAAAGGAAAATGGATGGAATAACTATAAGATTCGCAAATCTGTTTGATCCAATCCAGGGCCAAACAGGGCAACCTTTACTATAGTAATAAAATAACAATAATATTTATGATCACAAATAATTAACTATGACTTGACAATAATATAAATTCTAATAGTAATAATATTTAAAATAATGCTTATTTGGGTAGGCAAGCTGTAGCGTTTTAAAACAATGTGAAGCACGCACAACATTAAAGTGGCAACTGCCTAAGAATGAAGTGGGTAACTGACTTGTTATATCAACTGCTTATTAAAATAACTTTGTTCAAGCTCTGGTAAAGCGGAGGAATTTAAAGCATGCCTCTGGCGTGTTATGCTACACATCAGAGTCCTGCACACAGAAAAGAGGGTAGCAGAAAGGTATGAACGTTTTATATTCACGTGAAGATAGCGATAAACTAAAAAGAAAAAAGTCAACAGAGGTAATGCATTCATCCATCGGTTTTACATTATAAGTTTGCCGAGATGCAGAGCCACTCCAGGCAGTCAGGGTGCAAGGCAGGAACCAGCAAAGAATTCAGGTATGGTAGGCAGTGCATAGCACAAGAAAAACATAAACGACTGGAGAATATCCAGACTTCACAAATAATAGACGTAGATCAGAACTGAACCCAAAGTAAGTTAGTATGCAGCGCTAACATCTGACCCACGGTATTAACATAATACAATATACAATTTAGGAGGGATTCAAATGCAGTAATAACCAAAAAAAATTGTAATAGAAATCCAACTTTTTTTTTTAAATAACGCAAGTCTGTCAGAAATCATTACAACTGATATATTCAGTTAACATTAAACACTTTGTGCCCAGTGCTGCCGAGATCGGTTTAGCTAACTAAATTGGATCAACCAGATTTGCGAATGCGAATGAGATTTGACGACCACGACACTGACATAAACGGAAAGGATTCCACGCGTGGGAGTCTCTGTTATGACCTTACGCGTGCCGGTGTCATCAGCGCACCATCTGGCTGCTCACAGTCGGTTTTCGGGCAGAGAAGCCCATCGGCGAATATTCACATGATTGCCACAGACGCCAAGTGATTCACGAGGCACGACATCAAAAAGCGAAGGGTGCCGTTAAATACGCACGGGACACAAGACAAAGGCACGCAGTTTCCAAATTAAGTTGTGTCTCACCGGGAATGCCAATCAGCACGACTAATTCAATAAATGTGAAAAGTCAGTATTAGCACGGTTTGGTTTGAAGTTATATTTAATCTATTAATCTGCATTGGTTTCTCTGTCTCATCGCCTACAGCGAGGCCAAAAAGCTAAACTGATGATGACAAGAGCCAAACAGGCACATCCAAACTGCACGTGCGCTGCGGGCTTCTGCGCTCCTTTCTCAAACTCTCCGCCGGGCTGTCACTCCTCCGTCCCGCCCTCCTTCTTCCTATACCTACAGGGCGCCATAAGGCGAGGAAAGCAACAAAAGCCGCCGTGCAGTACCTGTGAAGATCGACGGTCGCACTCTCTGCCTCCTTATAGGCACATACTCCGTTGGCTTCATGTTCCTCCCTTTTGCGAAGCGAGGGAACTCGACCGGTAGACTTGATGCCCGAACCAGAACGACGTCTTTCCCGGTGTCATCCGCGTGGTTCTCGTTCCGTCTCAAACTCGTCTCATCGAATGACATTTTGAAGGCAGAAATCCTCAGCCGGCATTGACGAGGTGATGAAAGAAGCGGGGCTGGGACAGGCAACAGCGGCTTTCCGACTGCTGCGTTTGCATGTTGAGTCCCCTTACTTGTTGGGGCTGTTTTACAAGTTAATAGGCGTGTAAGAAGCAGGTGTTGGGTTTCTCTCCGGCCACTCCTTCTTACAGTAGGCTGAGATCGGCGGCCAAAAACAGGCGCACCGCAGGCAGCGCGCATGTAATCTGCGCCCATTCGGTCCTTCTCCCGTTCTTTTTATATCAATTTGATTATCCCAGTTTTTACATTTGTGAATTAAACTGGCCATGGGGATTTTACAAAGCGTCTCCCGTTTTACTTCCACTTGGCGGCATTCAACAACCAGGACTTAAATCATGCAGCGTTACCAAAATTGCAACAACATTCTTAGATATTTATTAATATCCAAAATCAATGATGGCCGCTCATGGCTGGCCCGATATCGCCAACATGGTTTACAGGAAACAGCCACCTTGTAATTGTGTTTAGGGAAGGGTTGAGAGTGGATAGATGATTGAATGCTTGCAGTCAGTCTTTACTTAAAAAACTGTTTCAAAGACCTCTAACTGCAAATACAGTATGTTCAATCAATACATTCAAAGATCCTCATTCTTAAACATACTTACATATTTATTTGTACCATATGCACTACTTAACAGTGGACCACCCAAAAACAGGGGAATGCAAGCTACTCATGTGCAATGGTGGCGTTCTCCAGCTCTTTGCTGTCTCTTTCTATCATTCTCCTCTTTTAACAGATTCCCCTTTCAACCTTTCTATCTCCTGTGTCACGGTGTGTCTAACACCCTACTTTCCAAAGTTGTTCCATGGAAACCCCACCAAGGCCTTCCAAATGTCTGCAGGTTACCCCAGCATAACAGGCCTGTATACAATATTTACAGATGCAGCAAATTTTAGAAGCAGAGAACTAAAAAAAAAGTTTGCATTTATAAAAAAAAAAATTAATGAAACAATTTCTACAGTGAGTAATTCACATCCAGTATACCTGGTAAATTTTACAATTTTTTTGATTTTTGGTCAAAAGTGAGAAAAGTTAACTAACATTTCTTCACCAACATTTGTAAACCTTGTGTTTTCATGCCTTTCTATAGTACCATATTCCATATTTTGCTTTTGTTAGCATAATGGCTTTAAAGTCACAATTTTAGGTAGATAGAACTTCATTTGCCCCATGGGAGAAATTTATAGAAGCTCTTTAGTTAGTAGGGTGTTGTAAGCTACCTCGAAAGCTTGCATACTGTAAACTGTTTAGTAAGCCAATAAAAGGTGTCATTTTGCTTGACTTCTCATTACAGAAGCTTTTTAAATAAATAAATACATAAATAGGTAGATAAATATATAAATATACACTAAAATAGCTTAAAAGAAAGAAAATTCAAAGAGAAAGAAAACTTCTAACTTGTCAGTTCCAGTCCTAATGAGGCATTATGCAGATATATTGCTGTTAGTATACTGCTGAATGATTCATTCGCTGAAAGTCCTCAGTGTTAAAAAGTGTCAGAGAGAGGATGTGCAGCATTGTTCTTAATGGATATCAATGTCAACAATGCTCATTTAGTCTACCTCAGCCAACAAGCCGGCGATTAAAGCCTGTGGCATAACAGTGGCTGATCTCATTGCCTGTGTTTTACAGATTACATGACTAGATATCACAGGAGATGACAAATTAGATGACTCTGGGACAGTTTTCTAGCACAGTTTCACATTTCCTATGTCTCGTGAGCCCTCTTTTTTTTCTTACAGCCAATAACATGCTACCTACTGGTGCAGTGAGTTCAGGCATAATCTCAGCCCTTTTTATTTATTATTTTCCATTCTGTCATGACATTTAAAACATGAGACATCAAGCAGATGATTCTTCTGTTCGTGAGGTCCAAAACACTCTCATTCTTTATTTGTTATAGCTGCATTATCAGTATTGAACCTGTTGAAGGCTCATTGGTTATCAACTCTTGAACAAACAGAGCCCACCGTACAACTCAACACAAAATTAAAAACCTGTCTAATTTACCTGCAGTGAACCTCAGACTAGTTCAACTGAGTCCCTAGGTATTTCAAACGACATGACTGGCTGTCACGTGAGTGTGATGAAACTGCCTCCAACTCCCTAAGATTATGGTTAAAAAAAAAAATCACTGGAAAAGTCGTGTAATATGACAGGGCCTTTGAGGTGGCTGCTGGATCAACAAACAATGCTTAAAACAATAAGGAATAATGAAAAACAAATTATTTAGTCACCTGACATGCATTTTTGCTGTAAATGTTTACTTACTCACATACATACATATAGACACTGACTGACAGCTTCTGCTCAAAGCACTTAACTGGCCTCCATTGCTGCGAAGTATCAAGCCTGCACATCAAATCTATTGCCCACTGTGTTTTTTTATTTTTTGATTGAATTTAACATATTGATGACCTTGAGCAATAATGAGCAATTTCATCTGTGATCACATCACTTTGTATACAGTGAGTCCCGTTCTTGTGAAGAGCTGTGTTTTCATGTTTTAAGACTGTAGTTTTTCCCCTTATAATTTTAAGTAAATGTACATGACTCATAACAAACTTTAAGTACCTTCAAAACTAGACTTGTTATTTTGAACAGATTAATTAGATAGAACTGGCAAGCTTTGTTGGGCTGAATGCCCTGTTCTCGTCTAGATTGTTCTAATGTTCTAATAAGCACATCATGTTTTGTATGTAGATGTACCACAAGCAAAAAAAAAAAGAATATTTAAAAAGTACATATGATACAAACGTACTGTATATTCTACGTAGTACCCAGAATATTTAATCTGTGTTTGAATATACTTATTTCTAATATGAGTATTGCCTATATGTTCCAGCACAGATGGGCAGGATAGAGTGTGAAGAAGGAGAGAGGAAGTGAGAAGAGAGGTATGCTGACACCTGTGTCCAGGAAACTGACATCTTAGATAGAATCGGTTTAAAATCGTGGACTAATACAGTTCCACTTCATTGAGGGCAGGCTAAGTGGGGTATGTTACAAGGATTCAATTGGGCAGTAAATCATCATTACCTAGGTGAAGCAACATAAACTGACCTTACAGCAGGACAACCTAAGGCTACACACAGCTGCTGTGGTCACAACTGTCTTGAGAAATGATGGTGTGCAGCTACTGCCTTGCCCCATCTTCTCACCTGACCTCAACATCACAGAGTTAAGGCAGGGAGGCATGATATGAAACTCTGCTGGCCAATAACCAGCACAGCTTTGTCAAACTCTTCTGCTGGAATTGGATAACATACCATGGCTGCCGACTCAGAGGCTTATTTGCTCCACGTGCCAGAAGTGTCAAGCAGTAGTGGCTGCAAAAGGCCAAACACGATAATGAAAGACTGCAAGACAACTTGCAGTTAATGTACACGGTTGGCATTGTTCTCTTGTTGATTTTGTTATTGTACTGTTTTGCCTTCCTATTAATTACATTTGTCTACTGTTATTTCAGCAATGAAAATTGAAATTTCTATCAGTATACAGTATACATATGAAATGTGTCAGGTATAGTTACACAGATGTCTGGACAAGCATTTGTTCATCTCTCTCTATATATATACAGTTACGTCCATAAATATTTGGACAGAGACAACTTTTTTCTAATTTTGGTTCTGTACATTACCACAATGAATTTAAAATGAAACAACTCAGATGCAGTTGAAGTGCAGACTTTCAGCTTTAATTCAGTGGGGTGAACAAAACGATTGCAAATGCTTTAGTTGCCTCACATTTTTATGCAATCGTTTTGTTCACCCCACTGAATTAAAGCTGAAAGTCTGCACTTCAACTGCATCTGAGTTGTTTCATTTTAAATTCATTGTGGTAATGTACAGAACCAAAATTAGAAAAAAGTTGTCTCTGTCCAAATATTTATGGACCTAACTGTATATATATAAAATTCAATGTCTGTCTGTCTATATGTTTTTCCACTTTTCACGAGAGAACTATTTAACGGACCTTTTTCTATAATTTACTTGAACATTACGGTTGACTTTGCGACTTCTCTCATTGCGTCAAGTATCACAGTTCGCTTGCAGTACTGATTTATTTGTAAATATCTGAGAGAGATGCAGCAGGTTGGTGGGGGGGCTTGTGGGGCCCTCCTCACTCCCGCGCCAGCTTTGGGGCATGTACCTTACCTTCGCTTACCTAGTGAATGAGAGAACTACTTAACGGATTTAGATAGGGTTTTTTTTCTGTAATTTGTTTGAACATTCCAGTTGATTTTATGACTTCGCTCATCTGCTAAGGATCATAGTTTACTTGCAGGAGCAATATATCCTCACTAATCCGAGACAGAGGCTGCAGGCCAGTACTGCTGATGTCAGGAGTGGGAAGCCGGGCAGGGCCCTCCTCACTAACGTGCCAGCTTCCGTTCGAGTCGCTCTACCTCTGCGTTTTGGAGTGGTTCTTGCCTGCGCTTAGTTAGCGATACCTGTTTGTTTATTGATTTTTAAAGTTTATCCTGTTTCACTACTACACAAGTAAAGCCATGGGGGATTGCTAGTTTATGATAAGAAGATAATAACTGTCCCTGAATCTAGTGGGGCAAGTACTAAGAGTCAAGGACTGCTTATCAGAACAGAGACAAGAGAAAAGGGGACTGTACAAGCTGGCTGAGGTCTTTAATTACACTGTTCGCCTATCCATGGTGTGTTACATACAGTATGTCTGGAACAAAAGGAAGCTGTTTATCAGTAATATTCTGTACCAACTCCATCACACCTCCAACTATATCCTATATTCTTCTTTTCTATTAAGGGATTGTAACAAAATTATCTTAATAGAAGAGGGCCTATGAGTTGTTGTCGGAAAATATGCAGTACAAAACTCATCACTGATGAAGAAATTATAATCCATCCATCCATCCATTTTCCAACCCGCTGAATCCGAACACAGGGTCACGGGGGTCTGCTGGAGCCAATCCCAGCCAACACAGGGCACAAGGCAGGAACCAATCCTGGGCAGGGTGCCAACCCACCGCAGGAGAAATTATAATCACGAATGCAAATAAAGAAACAATGATTCACCACAGGTTGCTTTAGAGCTATACTGCATTGTCTAACAGCATGGTGCCCCGCAATATAATTCATATTTTATTTAGTTTAAGCCTTCCTAATCAAAATTTACTACGTCATTCTGTCCCCACCCAATTTTTTTCAATTTTGTGTTTTAGTTCTTAACATAATTCTAGTGCCCTATTACACCTCTGCTCTTTATGTAATTGTTTAATAAAAAGTAACAAAATACAGACTGCCTCCAGCATGTGTGCAAATTGTATTGCTGACACCAAACCATACAAAATCAGCAGTTTGAATGTAAATGACAGCATTAATACTATCTTATCCAAGTTATTTGTGAACGTAGAGCCAAATGATGCAAAGACCCTGACAGCATCCACAAATACACAGAGGACAACAGGGACTCTGGTTGAAACTGTCCGGTTTCTGCTCTGTTAATGAAGAAAAAAGCTACAAGACATAAATCAGCCTACATGATGTCTGCCTTCAAAAAGTTTCTGCAGTGCTTCCTCTAGCCACACACTAAAACATCCAGCTTCCCTGCCATAATCCCTGTTCAACTGTTTACACATCCAGTATTTACACAATCTGGAGTCTAGGCAAGGAGAAGATCACACCACAGCTACAATATATTTGCTTATTTAGTAAGGATGGGGATTGTCAGTTGTTTGTATTTGTTTTTGACATTTAGATGCCTAAACTTGAATGACAATGCAACTCAAGATCTTAACTGAGCAATAATGCAAACTGCAAACACAGTAATCTAAGAAATAAGATTAGAGAAAGTCAAAAGTTAAAAGCTGAATAAGAAATGTATAATTTCGTGTTAACACTAAATACAGTGCCTACAATAAGTACTGTAATTCACCCCGTTAGAAGTTTTCATATTTTACTCTTATACAACACTGAATCACAGTGGATCAGTTAGATAGATAGATAGATAGATAGATAGATAGATAGATAGATAGATAGATAGATAGATAGATAGATAGATAGATACTTTATTAATCCCAATGGGAAATTCACATTCTTCAGCAACAGCATACTGATACAATAAATAATATTAAATTAAAGAATGATAATAATGCAGGTGAAAAACAGACAATAACTATGTATAATGTTAAATTTAAATTTAAAGTTGCAGTGTATGTGAAATAGTTCTTTACAAGCAGCAGATCCAGACCTTAACTGGCCATCTGACCGCCTCTTAATGGCAGAACACCGACAACTAACAAGTTGTTGTCTCTCAATTAATAACGTGTCGCTACACATTCCTCTTGGTACAAAGAGACAGACCACAGGAAAAAAGTACATCTTTATGTAAAGATGATAAAAAAAAACTGCAATCTTTAAGTTACATTAGATTGAAATAAGTGTCTCTCCTCGTTACTGTAAATGTTATTCACTTCAAATGTATGAAAAGGCCCTGTAATCCCTATACAGAAAGTAATGACAGCAAGAGGTATGTATTAGTAGAATTGTATCTGATGCATAATTATCTCTCTTAAGTCATTTCCCAATTACGTAGATTGTAGTTTCTTAAACTACCCATTTGTAACCCATTTTGGGTTGAAGGTTGCCAGCTTTTGGGTCGCATAAAGTAGTGACTCACCATTGTATTCATTTGGACAGGCTCACATACATTTGGTGAAGTGTCTCATGATGGGTCACAGCAGGCAGTTTAAGCAATCGATATTGCTCCACTATGAATGTCAGTGGCAAATGTCCAAAGAGGAACCATACACCAACCAAAATGATTGTTGCTTGCCAGTCTACAAAAGGAGACCCCACTTTGAGTCTAGAAACCATTAAGAAGAGCAAGATTAGGTCATGAGAAAAAAAAGGTTAAGAAGCACTGACATAGATATTATGGAAGAGTTGATACTTGTCATTTATTATGAATCCTGCTTTTCCTAATAACTAAATTTATCCAGCAGTCACCAAATGGTATAAAATATCTAGTCAGAGCATAGCCTCCTTTGACTTGTACTCTACACATCAGGGTACTATATAACCTAACATTCTGTTTGCCTTCTTAATGGCTTCTGAACACTGCCGAGCAGTTGATACTGCAAAGTTCACCACGACTCCAAAATCCTTCTCATAAGGTGTACTTTCAATTTTCAGACCTCCCATTGTGTATTCAAAACTAGCATTTTTACTTTTTACATGTAATATTTTACATTAAATTACACTAAATTTCATCTGCCACATAGCGCACACATACATATTATGCAGCCACACTACTTTAGAGTCACTAATTCACCTAATCTGCACACCTCTTGATGTCAATTCCAATCAATTTACTGACCTATATCTTGTAGTACAACGAACGGTATCAGTTGTTACTCTAACTGATGTAGAAACATTCACTGATAATGCAGAACATGCTACGAAGACACAGCAGACAGAAATACCTACGCAAAGCAATGGCAATAAAAAGCCATCCATCCATCCATTTTCCAACCCGCTGAATCCGAACACAGGGTCACGGGGGTCTGCTGGAGCCAATCCCAGCGAACACAGGGCACAAGGCAGGAACCAATCCCGGGCAGGGTGCCAACCCACCGCAGGACACACACAAACACACCCACACACCAAGCACACACTAGGGCCAATTTAGAATCGCCAATCCACCTAACCTGCATGTCTTTGGACTGTGGGAGGAAACCGGAGCGCCCGGAGGAAATCCACGCAGACACGGGGAGAACATGCAAACTCCACGCAGGCAGGACCCAGGAAGCGAACCCAGGTCCCCAGGTCTCCCAACTGCGATAAAAAGCCATACATATAAAAATATGCAGTTGTATTAAATGAAAAATACATAAAAATAACTCAGACATAAATATGCAACATGTATAAGGCAGAAAAAAGTGACAACCAGGCAATACAAGTAAACTAACCCAGTACTCAGCAAAATTTTGGCAGTAGAAGAAACTGATTGGTAGTTAAGGTGCTTACGTAATGGAATCTTGGTCACAGGTATCTATCTATCTATCTATCTATCTATCTATCTATCTATCTATCTATCTATCTATCTATCTATCTATCTATCTATCTAGGTAATGCAAACTACTGGTAAAAAGTGTTTACAAATCTGATATCGATGCGGCCTGCAAGATGGTGGGGGGTGGTTTTATATTGGGGTTTGAGAGTACTGAGGTGATGGAAAGGGCCTCCTTCAGGCATCTTTTGCCATAAATGTCCCGTATTGGTAGCAGCATAGGTCCAATATTGGTGGCAGCATGACTCAATTGACAAAGTGGACCATTTCAATCACCTGTCGCAGAGCCATACAATCTGTCAGATGACACATTTGAATTCATCTCAGTTTAAATTTGCACAAAATTAAACTTGAACGAGCCATCAGTACCACCTGACATGTGTCACTATAATTTCACTGCATTTGCAGTACAGTTTATGTGCATGTAATCCTTTATAGTGATTACAGCCTCAGAACTATTTGTATGCAGAGTAAGTTTCATATCTTTTTACAGCTTGAGTTCAGGCAGCATAAATGGACTTGCTCAGGCTATAAAGATGCCATTGGGATTTTAATTTTGTTCTTCAGGCTTGTTTTTGCCAAGACAGATCCTTAGTCTACAGACAAAATGGTTACTGATTGAAGTACAAATATCAAATTATTCTATTTTCCAAGATTCCACCTGCACTCTAATGTATAAATACAGTTGTATTTTTAGGAGCTATAGACAGGTGTCTTGACTTATTAAAAAAAACATTAAAACATAAGAGAGGACAAATACATTAGTTTTTTTTTTGGACAGACAAGTACCCCCTTGGTTGGTTGCAGCTTTCTGCCCTTTGCTACTGTGATAGGTTCTAGCTTTCTGTGATCCTGTAATGGATCATGTAGGTCCAAAAGACAGAGGGACTGGTTAAGTTATTTAGAAGAAACTTTGTGACTTACAATTATAGGAAAATACCAGCAAATATGAGAGAGTCTTGCAAGCAATTAACGTTTTGAGTAACTAATTGTTACTTGGCGTGGCACACCAGGAGAAAACCAAAACTGAAACAATGCACTTAATGTAGAAGTGCCATTAATAAATCCAAAATACTGTAAAAATAAAAAATAAAGCTAAGAAAAAAAATAACATGTATCACAGCTTTAAAAAGAAAAATGCCATGCATAGCAGATCTATTAAGGGAGTGTGAAGCAGGCCAGCTAAAATGGATGAAGCACATACTATACTTATAGACAGCCTTTCAAAATTTACAAGGTGGCATCATGAGAGTGATAAAATAGTAGTCCTTTTTCACATTTGTGTTCAGACTTAGGTACCATAATTCTAATTTGGGTGGCACAGTGGTGGCTCTACCCTCCCCAGTTGCTTCTGGGGGCATCTTGAACCCAGAACCATCAACAACATACCCAAGGATAACACAGGCAAATGAGGACACACAGTCAGCAAGGAGTTGGTGCAAAGTGGTTAAGTGCCTTCATTTAAAACACACAGTATTCAAATGTGCATTGCATTTCACGAGTCAAAAAATAATCCAATAAAAACAAGGTTAAAATCCCAGGAAGATTCATTCTTAAAACAGTCATGAGCCCTAATGCGTCTTTCTAAAATCTACCATCTCCTCAGCTTATCCCATCAAGACCTTGCTGCATGAGGAGATGTGTGCCAACAGGGTTTGGGTTCCTATCGCCAGTCCTTTGGTGCCTGTAGCACTCCTCTCCAAACCCCACTCACGTCTTCCTCAGCCAGTCCGTTGGCATCTACCTAGGAGATGCACTTCAGAGCCGCTCCTGCTCTTCTGTGTAGCTCTAAGGAGTGTACTTTCCCCAGCTCGATTCTCAAACGCAAGCCTGCCACTTGATCCCCAGGGCATACTCCTGACCATATGACTCCAGTCTTCCATTACAGGCTCTCCCGATCCTCCCTCTTTGTTATCCTGTAACCTCTGTTCTCTCTTCCTTTCTCATTTACTTTTTAATTCTCCTTTCTTTGATTGTTTTTGATTCCGATTCAGCTGTGTAGGCTCCCTTTAAAGCCACAATTGGGTGCAGGTGCTGTCCTCCACCTGCTCCAAGGTGTAACTGAAGTACTTGACCCTCCTGCTTGAATTTGCACATGGTTTGCATGATCAGCCAATCACCCCAATCAACCTCAGAGTGGTGTGTGTATGCTCACACATGCACCTTGTCACACACATGTGCATTGGAGACAACTTACAGGCTCAAATTCTTGTATTAGTGCTGTCCTCTAACTCTTTCTCCTTTTCCGTTGCAGACCTACAGAAGAACCAGCTTTCCAAGCCCTCTTCCAGTCCCCAGAAGTCTCCACCTACCACTTCCTCTTCCATGGCACCAGATCCCACCTCCTCATGTGGTATCCGTTTCCAAAACAACACCCATCTCTTACATCATTTCCTGTCTGTAGCATATATTTAGCAGTCATTTTGTAATCAACCTAAGTTCTGTTTGGAGCTCATTTCTGTAAAGACCTATCACTTGCACCTCTCTTTTTCAAGCATGTGGGGTGGATCCCTAATCCTTTTTCTTTGTTTCTGTGCTTATTTTACAACCTGTACCCGCTTTGAGCCTGCCCGCTACAAAACTGGATTATTTATTAAAGTTGCTCCTCGCCACGGACTTATGGATTTACTTGAAGACTCTGGAAAAAGCACTTTGATCCAACAGATGAAATTTAATATTTTCTCACAAAGATCAATGTGGGTTGGTGTCAGCTTTATAGTAAAGATTAAATAAACTATGGAGAAGTGTTTTGAGGATATGGAAGAAAAAGAGATGCTAGGATCTTCCTTATTCTAATCTATCATGTAATTCAAATGACTTCTACACAATATGACTTTATATAGCACTTGTCATAAAGTGATAACTATATCACTTCTGCTTTAAAATAATATTAACAAAATAATACAGTAAAGTTTTTTTTTTTCTTTTTTACAGGTCAAATTGACTAGCACTTGTTCCAGAAAATGCTTTATCACTCATCCAATTGACTTATTCCATCTAAGGATATGATGAAGAAGCCAATTCTACAAGCATCAAAACATTTCCTGGAATAAACGCTAGTCCAGTTGACCTGAAGATAAACTTTACTTCGGCCCCAAATAACTAAGAGATGCGTACAAACAACATAATGCATGTTGGTCAGACTGGCTAGCAAGAATTGTACTCTTCTCTGTACACATTATGAAATACTTTGCCAATGTTTTATACCTTTTGTATTAATCTATACATATTTATCCACCTTTTCTAGTTAAATTTCTGCATCTTGCCTGAACAAGGGGCCTGAGTTGCCTCGAAAGCTTGCATATTGTTATCTTTTTAGTTAGCCAATACAAGGTGTCATTTTCCTTGACTTTCCACTGCAAAACATAAGAAATCGCAATGTTACGATTTTGTATTGCATTTTTGTATCATGAAAATATAATATTATGGCCTCATTTACAATTCATACCACTGTTCAAGTTGCTATATAAAAAGATAGTATTTCCTGAATTGCATTATTCCCTGAATTTTTGAAAATGTAAATGTGATGTTAAAATTTGTATCTTAATAGCACAGTTTTGACTCTACAACACCACTGTCCTCTTTACAGAAATGCTTAGTTACAGAATGACAACAGACATTTTAACAACACTATATAAAGCACTCTATGAAACTAGAACGTTTATGTGTTTATTTTTCCTTTTGAACAGAATTATTATTACTACATTAAGAACATAATCCTTTTATTGTTTAAATAAATGTGTATTGTATGATGAAACAAGCTTCAAAAGGGACATTTTGGTAAAACATTATATATGAAATATACTTCTCCCATTGCTGCATGGGATTTCCACCAAGTATTTGGGTCTTATGTCCAAAAATATGCAGTTAGGATAACTAATTAATTAATGAATTGGCCCCATATGAGTGTACCCAAAAAATGTAATGTTTTTGATAGAAATGCATACCTTTTTCTAGCACGACACCATTTAACTGATTTAAAAAGATAGCCATGACATTACTAGTGTTTCTAATGACTATTACTGCTTGAAATTACTGATTTTTAATTTATTATTCAATTATGATTGCAAACTCCCTTAGCTTCTCTTTAATTAGTTCTGATTAAATGGTAATTCATTATTAGAGACACCATTTGTAATTGCATTGTATTTGCTGTTATTCTGTTCACTTGAGTTAAAAGGTAGTAGCATTCCTGAAGTTCAGTTCTGGGTTCAAAAATGGCTAAAATTAAACAACTTTCCAAAGAAACATGTCAGTCTATTGTTTCTTTTTCAGAATGAAAGTTATTCCATGTGACAGACTTCTAAGAAGAAAGATTTCATACAAAGGTGTCTATTGCTGTCTTGAGAAAAGATGGCAATATAAGCAAATTACCTGTATATATATATTGTAAGGTTTCTAAACTCTTTTGGGACTCCCCCCAACAGGATGACACGGCGAAGTGCATCCCAAAGCACGATCGCCTCATCTGTGGAAAATAGTTTATCCATTGCCAGGGGAACTGTGGGTACTTAGTGCTGCAACGGCTCGCAACAAAAGCAAATCTGAGCCGACCGCATTTCGCTTGTCGTCGATGGGTGATGCAAAGAACATTATAAATGCAGGGAACAGTATTACTTGGCTGTGTCTGTGTATAGAAGAGAGGTAGATCCCGCTACAATAAATAACCGTGCTGTTCCTGTTTCAAGCTGAATAAAACTGGTTTTGCTAAAGTACTGAGACTCAGCCTCGTGTTTTGGGGTGCAAGACAGGGACTCACGCGTCACAATATATATGTATACCACAGAGCTAGCTGAATCGTGGCTATCTAATGAAAACGCCTAAACATCTAAATAATAAAAAAACACTTCATGACCCACACCTTCCGAATACCACCTTACTAATCCACCACAACCTCCTTATAACCTCCCCCTCCATCCCTATGCTTCACCAGCTATATATTGTCTTTGATTCCTGTATGTCTAATCATTTTCCTCTGATGATGACACATGGCAAGTTGTTGAAAGCTTAGGAATAAAAAGCTATTTTAAGATACATGACTCATTTTCTCCCTTTGTGGATCTCTAGCTACAAACATGCAAACCATATCATAGACCTTTGCTTCCATATATATATATATAAAGATAGACAGAGAGAAATTATATATTTGAAGCTTCATGCATTATTCACATTATTTTGCTTTAAACTAATTAGTAGATTAGGATACAAAATAAACCAGATAAAGATTCCAGAAAAGAAAAAGAAAAATCATCTCATAGTATGCTCACATTGTAATATTTAAACTACAGCAAAACTGCCTTTAGTCATAAAGCATCTTTAAGTTTAATAAATGTGGCTTGATCTAGATCATTTCAAATACATAAGATTCTGTTTGAACTGTTTTATTTTATCACAATAGCGTGTTTTTGCAGTGCACCCTATTTGAACACTACAGAATAAATACATTTCATATCTCTGTTATTATGTACCAATAACAAGGAAAAAGTGTCCATATTTCCTGATTATGTAATGGCAGAGGAGTGGCTGGTCACACCATCCTCTTAAACTACATAACACTTAAAAACTCTGGAGCTTTCTTTTTGCACAGTGGAAAAAGTTTATAATGAAGACTCTTTCATCTGTAGAAACCACATCCACATTATGACTGCACCAAACATTAGTCTAGCCAATTCGACTTTCAGCAGTACAGGACTTAAGTTTTTAAAGGTAGAATACAAAAAAGAACACTACAGTTCACATGAAAGCCAGGCTGTTTTAAAAACTGTTTCCTCATCCAGTTCTTTCCTACTATGAATGTTAATTTTGGACAGAAGCGGCTTCCTCCTGGCTAGTCTCCCTTTGTAACCAAGCCAGAGAAAAACACATTGCATTGTTCTTCAAGTCGCTTGAGCTTTTAGGCATTGTCACAGTGCTATTCTTTGGGGTTTACTCACAGACAGCCCTTTCTGCACATAGGTGGTCTTCCAGATCAATGATGAGGAGCTGTTACATTTTTTTTGGTTCACAATATACAGTATTTAACCAATACAAGAATTTTTAGGAACATTTACACTCTAATACAAAAATGATTCATGTTTCATTGCCACACAAACTCCAATATACTGTATCATGCTGCTGTACCCATGGTACTGTACATATAACAATAAATAAAATCTCTATAATTTAAAATGACTAATTAATTTTATTCATCACATTGAAGTGATGTAAGTACTTCAGCCGAGTCTCAAGGGCAAGAAAGAGGGGTTTGTAGTGCACAAGTCAAAACTGGCTCCTCAAATTCCATCAACATTACACTAATGGAAGTAAAATGGATTTACGGGTGTATTGGATCATTACTGTCATGTGTATGGAGTTCAGTGGAATTTTTACCTACATTTGCTGGCCCCATGATTAGCAAGTGGGACTAATTTACCTTGAAAATTCTGTCTTCCTTAGCTGAAAAACCTCAGTATGTTTTGTCATAAAATATTTATTTTAATAATCAGGACACCATAACCATTAGAGTTGAGGGAAAACATCAGCACAGTGCAGTATTTTTTTTATAGTGATACATATTCAATATGTGATTTTTGTATACAGTACTTATCCACCTACAATTAACCTGTGACTATCAAAGCAGTTATGATTAATAAAATGATTTAAAAATCACCCAATCTACTTTCAAATCCCAATTTACTTTTTTCTTTTTGTGAAACCATTACCTGTTATCTGTGCTTCCTTTCATATATATATATATTATATATATATACATATATGCAGGTAAAATTCCATTACAACGAATTGCCAGGGACCTAAAAAAATATTTTGTTGTAATGAAAATTTCTTTGTAATGAGATTTTGTATTTGTTGCTATAGTGCTTTCTTTAACTTGCATCCAGGCATTTGCAATCATTTCAATAGCTTCTTTTGCATTAATTTTAATCTTCTCCTGTCTACAAGTTATGATGATGAGAATTTTTTCAGCATTTCCTTGCAATAACACACTTTCACGGTGCAATGATGCCCAAACCCAATGGCTGAAGCAGTGCTGTGCAATTGGGTGGGAGGAATTCAACCTGAACATTATCTAAATGTGGAAGCCTGTTGTGGGCAGCACAGTTATCAATCAGAAGCCAAATCATCCTTTTCTTCTTCATATTGTGAGGTTTCTGAACTCTTTTGGGATCTCCCCCACCCAACAGGAACATCACGCTGAAGTGCGTCCCGAAGTGCAATTGCCGCATCTGTGGAAGATTGTTGTCCAGTTGGAGGAGGTGTCAAGAGAGTTTTAGAAACCTCACATTTTCTTGAATGAGTGCTGCATTAATAGGAATGTTTCTTGAACAAGCATCATCTTCAAATGCAGCAGTTCGCATATGCTGCAACCACAGAACTAACTGCTCTGTGGATGATTCATTCAAGCATTTCAAGGTCACTTTGTTGTAATGAAAGTATGTGCTGAATGTACTTCGTAGTAATGAGATTTCTATAGACTCGTGTCATATGGGGAAACTGTCGGGACCATAAAAATACTGCGTTGTAATGAAAATTTCATTACAAAGATATTTGTTGAAACGGAATTTTACCTATATATATATATACTGTATATATATATATATTGTGATAATAATGAGTCAAAGACATCATAGAACAGAGTCCAAAACAGAGCTGATTATCAGAGACAAAGATGGAGGTTTTAAAGGCCTATAAGGGAAGTGACGTCATCAAAAGGGCCGGAATCGGAAGCGATGTCTTCTGGACCGGATGTGACATCAGCAAAGGGGTCGGCAACGGAGGTTTCATTGTAATTATCACATTTTGCAGATTCAAAACTTTTTTATATTTATGTGCTACATTATAAAAAAATATACAACATAAAAATCTTAAACCCAATTAATCCAATTTATGTTAATTAGAGTCTTTGCTATGGAACTGTGGAGAAGGCAGGAAGCAGCCCTGGACAGGATGCCAGTTCATTGTAGGGGCCATTCAGACACATGTCCATGCTCACATTCATGAGGAATCAACAATTGACCCAAAATGAATGTCTTTAGAGATGTGGGAGTACAATAATACATAATATTATACTTTAAATCACATTTTTGATATGGGTAATAGAAGGAAGTTGTCTACATGTGTTCTTTTAGCTTGATGGAATTTGTTCTGTTTTTCTTGGAACACAATGACTGTACTGTTACATTGTTTATGCAAATGTACCTTTGAGTGAACTGTGTGTTAATGTTATGTATTTTGTTATCTTAAAAAATTACATAGTTTATGAGTAATGTCTCAAATGTACCTTAATTTTGATGACTAAAATGTTCAAAAATATGGTATTAATTTGATTACTTTCTTTTACTACTCCAAAATTCCTGAACATTAACATCACTTGGTGCAGTACTCATTTTGAATTTAATTTAGCAAGCTCCTTTTACCTAAAGTAAGCCAAGACAGTAGCTGTATTTGCTCTCCCCATGACGTGGTGCTAACGTGTTACTTGCTGTGTGCGGTTTAGCGCCTAAGGCATCATGCTCACATAAATTGTAAATGATGCCATATTCAGAACCTCAAGTATATAAGCTGCTGGTTTCCAAACGGTTAATTTAGATTTTAGGAATTCTGCTCCTAAAAACTAATGAGAAAATTTACATTATGAAATTCTAGTAATACAAGTGTTTGATATATATATATTAGATGTTTTTGTTGCAATTTAAGATATCATTACAAAAAAGCCTACTAAAAACAAAACCTAAATTAATATAAATACAATTTTTAAGGGGAGATATTAAAAAAAACACATTATGGCATTACTTTCAGTATTTCAAGCCATTCAAGCCAAACCGATTTCCTGAAATCATTTATCCAATTCAGAAATGCTGGGCACTGAGCCCCATCCCTGGAGCAGTGGGCACAATGTATACTCCACCCATAGATGGCAAAAGTACATTGAAGGGCACAGTCACTCATACTGGGCCAATCAGAGTCACAGATTATGTTGTGTAACAGTGGACGTATTGCTCCACCTCTTGAACCCTCAGGTACCACTCCAGACACCAGGTGAAAGCACAAGACTTTTTATTTTCTTGTAAAATAGTGCACCAAGCACCCTCCTTTCCACACTACTCATAAATCACAATAAACTACTCACAAAACTCCTTCCTCCTCGCCCAGACACTTCGCCACCCTACCTCCCAGCTCAGCTCAGTGTCTGGGCTTTCCCACAGTCCTTTTATACACCCTGACCCGGAGGTGTTCCTGTCCAACAGTCCACAGTTCCTTATTCCTTCCGGGTCAGGGTAAACAGTCCTTTTCTTCAACCCGGGAGCACGTTGTTTCTTCATGTCACATGACCATGACGTACTCCCGGGTTATAGGGCACATAAGAGCCCACGAGCCCCCCCACAGCGACGCCTGGTGGCCCCCAAGGTATCCAGCAAGGCTGCGTATAAAAACTACATAGTCCATGAGGCCCTGCTGGAACTTGGGGCACGTCCACGCTGTCCGGAGAGCTCCTCCTGGCGGCCTGGGGGTGAAGGCCGGAGTAAGAAGCCGGCAATCCACCACAGTTGACATTTGTGCCTTTGAGGTGTGGGAGATAAAATTTGGATAAAGTACTTAGGGGGAAAACATCAAAACAGAGAAACAGACAACAGATAGGTCTTGGAGTCAAAACCATTCTCCTGACACTGTGAAAACTTGCTGAGCCAGATATGATTACATGTAAATCAAAATTAAAATTCAGAACACTCATTACTTTTTATTTTAAAACAGAATGCGGAAAAGGAGAAACTAAATATATAAGAAGGACGAAAGCTAAATTCAAGGCACAGTAGCAGATGCAGACTTTTATGAACACATTGGCAGGCATAAAAAAGCAGATCTCTGAACACACAAGCTTGTGTTATTCTTCTTGACAGTTATCTTGGCAGAATCTGAAATAAATAAATTCACAGCCAAGCCAATAGCTTTGATCAAAAAAGAGACTATTGAAAAATTTGAACCAGAACCAGAACACACTGAAAAAGCCTGCTGTAATATTTTACATTCTCTCTGTTGGCAGTCATTCCACAAATCCAGGAACAGGAGAATGATGCAAGCACAGAAACAATCCTCTCTAAACGAACAGGTAAGCAAATGAATGCTAGAACTTTCTGCATCCTAAACTTTTACAGTATACTGATATTCAAGCACTATAATAGTTGTAATTTTTGCTGTGGCGATAGAATAATACAGGCTTTCCAAAATGAAGATGTGACTTGCTGCTTTCATTATATGTAATTCTAGGCAGGTCATTTTCCACCACTATGTTGTTCCTGATTGCTAAGTTCAGTGTACAGTTTCCTTGGGAGTGGCAAGTTCTAAAAAGGTAAAGATACTTCAGATCATGTAAAAAATGAGCATAAGAAATTTTGGAAACATATCACATTAACAATCTATCTTCATGTAATGTGACAGCTTTCACAACACTAATACAAAAAATACATTTTACAGATAAAATCTGCAAAACAAAAACACACACTTACTTTAAACTTGCATTTTTTGTAGCAGATTACCTCCTAGCGTTAACAGGAACCACTAAGGAGGTACTTAGTTATTTGAAAGTTAATGAGGAAGAAGCGCTGCTTACAGTAGATTAAATTGGCTGAAATGAAACAAATCACCAGGACAACATAATATTTATCCTTGAATGCTTAAGGTGGTAAGTGACTACAAAGATATATAATCACCATGATGCATATGATATTATTTATCTGGATTTTCAGAAAGCATTTCATAAGGTCTTACAGGAGAGGTTGGGCATCAAATTAAAAAAGTGGGACTTCAGGGTGTAGTATATGGATCAGAATTGGAAGATTTTAAGAGTCGTGTCGTCCCACAGGGTCAGTGCTAGGGCCCCGGCTATTTTAATTACTGTACATTTAAATGATCTATATATTAATATAAACAACAAGCTGGTTATGTTTGAAGGGCGGAGTGGTGGCTCTGAGGCTAAGGATCTGCGCTGGTATCCTGAAGGTTGCCGTTTCGAATCCCCGTCACTGCCAAAAGAGATCCTACTCTGCTGGGCCCTTGAGCAAGGCCCTTAACCTGTAATTGCTCCAGGGGCGCTGTACAATGGCTGACCCTGCGCTCTAACCCCAAGGGGTATGCGAAAAATAACAAATTTCTAATACGAGAAATCGTATAAGACAAAATAAAGAACAAAAAAAAAAAAAGATGATGCCAAGCTAACCAAGAATCCATTGAATCATTACAAGGGGACTTGGAGAGCATAATAGCTTGAACAGATTTGCTTCAAATTAAATTTAATGTAAAAAATATAAAGTATTACACAATGATAGTAGTAATGTATGATAAAGGTTACCCTGAAACATGAAAGAACTGCTTATATGAGGGGACTTGGGATTCACAGTGGACTCATCACTATCAACTTAAAGCTAGTGTTCAGAAGGCTAACAGGATGTTAGGTTACATAGTATGATGTGTAGACTACAAGTCAAAGGAAGATATGCTCAAGCTTTATAACTCAAAAGAGATGCTTCACTTGGAGTACTGCATGCAGTTTTGGTCTCCGGCTGTGAAAAAGACATAGTAGCACTAGAAAAAGTGCAGAGACAGGCTTATCCCAGGACTGCAAGGGGATGATTTATGAGGAAAAATTAAAGCAGTTGAGCCTTCTTAACTTAAGCAAAAGAAGATTAAGAGGAGACATGATTGAGGTATTTAAAATTACAAAAGGAATTAGTACAGTCGATCAACACCGTTACTTTAAAATTATTTCAACAAGAGCAATGTGGGCACAGTTGAAAACTTTTTATGGGTAAATTTGGCAAAAAAAAATGGGAGCTTGTTTTAACACAGAGAACAATAGACACTTGGAATAAGTCACCAAGTAGTGTGGTAGACAGTAGAACTTTAGAAACGTTCAAAACTAGACTCAGTGTTGTTTTGGAGAAATTACGTGGATAAGCCTGAGGAGGATTTGTTAGGCTGAATGGCCTGTTCTCATCAAAAATGTATTCTAATGATTTAATGTTATAAATAAAAATGGTCAATTAAGAAACAGTTGGCTCATTTACATGCTATTGAGGATGGGAAGTCATTATGGTCAGGTATATAAATAATTAGTGTTGCATGTCTATAACACTAGAATTGTGAATTTCCCCTTGGGATTAATAAAGTATCTATCTATCTATCTATCTATCTATCTATCTATCTATCTATCTATCTATCTATCTATCTATCTATCTATCTATCTATCTATCTATCACTATGCACATGGTGACCTCCATACATTTGAACTATTTCGATAGCACAGAATTCTGGGTATCCTTTCCTGGGGGAACTTGGCAGGAAAAAGTCCCTAATAGGACTCTAATCTCTAGCAAGTCCCACACTTCAATAGGGGCCAATTTGGAATTGCTATTAAAGTCACTCTTCGGGTATATGAGTGGAAAATTGGAGTAACAGTAGAAAACTTCATGCAGACATAGAGTAAAAATGTGCAAACTTTACACCGAAAGAGTCCAGGCATGGGATGCATCCTCAGGATCTGAAAGACAATAGCCGTATCCAGCATGTTTCCCTACCCAGTTACATTAAATTATTCAGCAATGTGTCCATATCTTATTGGGGTTGATGATGACCAGATTCATATGTTCAAGAAGACACAGAAAACAGTGCAATACTGACAACATTCTCAAATGACATACTGCCAGTATAGTAGGTGTTATGTACTGGTGTGCCCGTGACTAAAATGGCAGGTCACCTCTGCTGCTTGTAAATTACAGTATAAACAACTTGAGCAAGAATTCCAAGAATATAAACAAGGACTTGATTTCAACTCTAACTCAGATTTAACAATATAGAAGTAGTGGACTTGGCTAGGAAGGCATGATGGTGAAGTAGCACACATCCAGCATTCTGAGTTTGTGTCCCAAGCTAAGAGTTGTTGTTGCACATTCTTGCCATGTGGGGTCTTCCTCCATGTACTCTGATTTTCTTTTCACATGAACCCAAAAATGTGTGGTGGGTGGGTTGGTGACCTCATTGTGAGTGAGCGAGTTTAAGTTTGCATGTGTTTGATGAACTGCCACCCTATCAAAAATTGTTTGCTGCCTTTCTCCAGCCCCTTGTAATCCTGAATTGGATCGAGCATGCCTAACCATGTATGTATAAACTTGCATGTATGTATGACATAAGTTTAAATATATTAATTTAGAGGCATTTTTATTTAAGTTGCTGAAATTTTATTATAGTAACATGATATAAATCTGATAAAAATTACCTGTCTTTAGAATTAAATTGTTGTATAACAGAATTCTTTCTCAGTTACCTCAAAATCAACTCAGAGCATTAAGCTGAGTTTGCAGATGTGATCGGCTTATTTCCATGAACTCAGTGAGGCCGCATAAATAAGGAAACTTCACCTTTCTCAAATGGCCTAAAGCTGTTATTTAGCATTTGAATTAGGCTACTGCAAAGGCAATTCTTTAATAATTACCTTGTGCTATGGTATGAGCCTCCACAGTATGCTTGGTGAAGTGTGTTTTACAGTAGTTAAAATTACTAGTTGTAGTTATATTCAAACTTTAAAATTAAGCATAGCATGGGGCCTATACAGTTGTTTTGTTTTCTTTGTTAAATAAATTAAAAAACAGAATGGAAGCTCAAGAAAAAATCCTGGAACATCACCACAATATGCTAAAATCACTTTGTGAGGCGTTGAGTAACAGGAGCTTACCAGATGAAAGTGGTGACCTGTCTGTATAAAATGAAGATTACCAAACAGGTACTTCAAGTAACAGGCTTTGTGTCTTAAAGGCATAAATTAGCAGCACAAATTGGAATGAAAGCTTTTCATCTTAAGCACACCTCTACCTAAGTGGAGTTTAATTGTTTAATAGCATAGCATAACATGTAAAGCACACATAGTGCATTAAGTATCAACATGCCAAGAATACTCTGCACTGAAACAGAATATATACTTACACATTTAACAGAGACATGAGTTTGTGAATGAGAGCACAATAAAGACTAAACTAATGAACTTAACTAATAAAAATCAGTACGATAATATTAAATAGCATTTCTGACTGTGCTGCATTTGTAATTTACAGAATGCACCTGCATGTCTCTTTCAAGCTTTACCACAGATAAGAATTCAAGTGTGACTCAGAATGGTAAGCATAAAGGTTACAATACAGAGAATATTTAAAACTGTGTGCTTGCCAGGTATTCAAAGAGAAGCAGCTGAAAACAGAGAATAAATAGTTAATTTTAAAAAGTCTGACTTTGCTTAAGATAAGAAATCAGTCACAGTGAGTCTCCCATAACTAAGTATGCCCTCTTAATCAGATGGTTGATTCAGATGGGCCTCTCTTGAAGTGATCGGAACATTAGAAAAACTGTGGCGAGAACAAGTCATTCAGTCCAACAAGCTCATCCATCCTATCCACCTAGATTTTCCAAAATAATAATACTTGGTAGTTTATTCCATGGATCTATGGTTATTTCTATTAAGAAATATCAGGAGTGTGCTCCCCTTGACTTTCTCGTATACTGAGATTGAGGAAAAGGTCATCAGAACCACTTCTAATAGCACAATATTTCTCAAATATCATATGTTTTTGTTTCTCATCATAACTAATTGATAATATCAATACAAAGTAATTTATCTCTATTTATAATCAAAATTTATATTAAAACAGTATTTTTGTACATTTAGGGAGGTTGAAAACGGTGGTGGATTTTGTGGAAGAATAATCTTAGGGTAACATTGCATACATCTTAAAGAAATAGCATAAAGGGTGTGGTGGATGGGTGGCAGCTCAACCTGGCCTGGATGCCCCTGGAATAGAAGGATGGGGGAAGGCAGCTACTTGCCGACACTGCTATCCCCGAAACGCTAGATGGCAACTTCCCTGGATTGTAGTGGTAACCCGGATTGCCGCAGGGCACTATGGGACATGGAGTTCGGATACACAGCCCTGCTGTGTGCCGTGGGTGCCACAAGAAGGAGTGTCAAAGGACCTGGGGACATATTCTTTCAGTATAGCCCAGAAGTACGAGGTAATCACGAGGACAGAAGCCCCAAAGTACTTCCGGGCTGAAGAAAATCCCTGCTCTGTATTAGACCCAGAAGTGCCAGTCAGTCACGTGGTCGGAGGGACAAAAGCACTTCTGGGTCAAGGACTATATAAATGACTAGTGGAGACCCAGCAGCAGAGCCGGAGTTGGGAGGGGGTGTGATGGAGCTGCTGGGAGGAGAAAAGTAGAGAATTATTGTGTTGTCTTTGTATGGTGGCGGAGGTGCTTCAAGACACCACTATTAGAAGAGAAGGAATAAGAGATCCTTTTGGTGCTTTTACCTGGTGTCTTGGACGTTTGTCTATCGGGTTTGAGGAGCGACCGTGCCCTCTAGTGTCACAAGGGTTAATAAAAAAAAAAATAGATAAAAGTCAAGTGAACAACAAAATGTACTGAAAGATGACTAAGAGATGACTAAGAAGTCAGCAGATGTCCTGTAAACAACCAGAATGGACAGTTGTTACATGCACAGAAATTTCAAGAGTGGTGGCTCAACTCAAAGGTATAAGAAGAAACAGAATATAATATAAATATACTTTTATTTTATATAAGTCATTTGGGTGTAACCCAACAAACCAAACAGAGTAAAATGTATGCATTGATTGACACTGTATTTAAATTCAATAGTTTATTAAATGAACCTCTGTTCAATGAACCTCCCTCCAAGGCATTTTGCTGAGGAGTAATTAAAAGATACAATGAACAGCTTTTCTCCTGCCTGATTACTGATTTGTCCTGCTAGAGGATGTTTCTTTAATAATAATAATAATACATTTTATTTATATAGCGCCTTTCCCATGCTCAAGGCACTTACAGAATATAATAAAGAACGACAGAATATACAGTATATAGCATTGTACAAACCAGATAAATAAATAAAGAAGATTAAGACAGTAAATTCTGAAAAAAACAGACAACATAATTGATGGTCTAGCACACACATACAGGTTACATTGGCATCTTGACAGAGAAGTAAACTGAGAGAAAGGTAATAAAGTCAAGTAGAGCTAAAAGCCTTCCTGAACAGATGAGTTTTGAGTTGTTTTTTAAAAGAATTCATGGAGTCAGCTGACCTGATTAATTTTGGTAGGTCATTCCAGAGTCTGGGCGCTATACAGCTGAAGGCCCTGTCACCCATAGAGTGTAGATTAGTGAGGGGCACAACAAGATTACCAGAATCAGAGGACCTTAGTGGGCGGGCAGGCACATAGTGATGGAGGAGGTCACTGATGTAGTTTGGTACGAGGTTATTTATCTTTCTTTAATAAGATGCTAAATTTCTACCACAAATGTTTTCATGATTACATATGCATTACCTAGATTACGTGCAAAGTAAAATAAGTTATAGTCATCTAAAAACACAGAAAAAGTGTATTATATAATATTTGTTGCAATAAATTGCTATACGTAAAACTGCATTTAGCTATTTTTAATTATAATAATGATGGAGGAAATAAAAAAAATATCATAAAATGAAATGTATTACCAGGAACATGACGGGGACGTAGCAGCTTATTGTTCCCATTACATCTTTATATATGCATAATGTTCAGTGTTTTACATGTTATTGTTAAAATGATGATGTATAAATTAAAATATAATAAATAATAGTTATTGAAAGAATATGAGTTATATTGAATACAGTTTTTAATATCATGTACACATTTATATTTCCATGATACAAAAAATTTGAATGGCTGTTTAAATAAAATACTACTTCCGGCTGGGTTATTTTTCTCAAATTTCATAACTGTTTCCTTTTTATCATTACAAATAGCTATACAAAATTTAAATCATCTATCTGAAATTATAACTATAGTTTACTTTCGCGAAAGTATTCAGTTAAAGTAGCACTTCCAATTGCCAGAAATAGCCCAAAAGTTGATAGAATACCTACTTTTTTATATAAACAGGTGTACAAAATCTCATTGACCTAGGTCAAAGCGTTTGAATACACTCAGACAGACATAATTTCAAGAATGGTATTTTCTGACTCAGGAAGCTCTAAAACGTCAAGATTCATCAAAATCTCAAGGTTGAATTTTTTCACAATTCATATACTTTCTCTATACTATGCATACGAGAAAGTAAAAACTTAGTAACATTTGTGCAAAATCTGCCCTTAACATGTTTACAACTGGGTCCCTGTGTTTTAGTTCCAGAATGTATTTTAAAGTTAATAGTCTACATCAAGTGTACTAATTCCTTTCATAATTTCAAACAATTCAATCATGTCCCTTCTTAATCTTTTGTTTGCTTAAACTGAAAAGGTTCAACTCCTTCAATCTATACTCATAAGTGAGTCCTGGAATCAGACTTTTTCTAGCACTCCTATGTCTTTTTTGTACTATGGAGACCAAAACTCTACACAGTGCTCCATGTGAGGCATCACTAGTGCATTAAATAGCTTAAGCATAATGTCCCTTGATATATAACATCCCTTATTATATACAGTAACTTAACATCCTGTTAGCTTTCTTGATCGCTTCTGTACACTGTCTGGATGTAAACAGTTATGATTCCACCATGATTGCTAGGTCCTTCTCGTATTTGTCACTGCCCACAATAAATGAACTCTGTCCCCTAAAAAAACAAAAGAGTCTGCTCTGCCATATCTTGTATAGCACCTCTGTGTTACTAGACCAACCCTTAACATGACACTTTCTCAACCTGTTCTTTTGTTGTACTCAAGAAGAGAACTCATCTTTCTAGAATTTTCACGTTTTCTCTCTTTCTTTTAGATATTAGTAGATTATGCAGCAGAGAACCCAGCTACTTCTTCTGAAGACAATGCTCTTCAATTCTGCTGACTCCTGCCTTCCAGAACACTGTCTTACTGTGAAGGTCATTTTCCGAGGTGCTGCAATATTATACTGGTTTTCTAAACACTGGAGTTTTAACTGCCTTTCCTCTTCCACTCTGAAGTCAAACGAAATACAAAGTGTTTTACAATCATTGAAGCAACAATGGTCACTATATACTGTATATAT
The DNA here is from genome assembly GCF_900747795.2 of Erpetoichthys calabaricus. Classification (NCBI taxonomy): domain Eukaryota; kingdom Metazoa; phylum Chordata; class Cladistia; order Polypteriformes; family Polypteridae; genus Erpetoichthys; species Erpetoichthys calabaricus. Next base: position 34,018,277 of record NC_041397.2, read on the forward strand.
ATTTTCACATACTCAAGCTTAAAATTCCTGTGAGTGAGTTAGAGTGTCATAGTCACTATCTCTTTCTGCTTTTCATCCACAGAACAAGCAAGAGCTTTCGGGAAGACTGTTGACGCCACTTCTGTTTCCTTCCTTAAAGTCCTTCCTCTTCTGCCCAGCCAACTAGGCTCTGAGGCTAGGGATCTGCACTGGCAATCGGAAGGTTGCTGGTTCGAATCCTGTAAATGCCAATAGGGACTCTGCTCTGTTGGGCCCTTGAGCAAGGCCCTTAACCTGCAATTGCTGAGCACTTTGAGTAGTGAGAAAAGCGCTATATAAATGCAAAGAATTATCATTATTTATTAACTACTTCAGACCACAGTGAACTGGAAGTTGGCGTTCAGTAATGAAGATGCAACTGTAGAGAACAGAGCTCCTTCTACAGATGTGTTTAACCTTATGCTATAAATTAAACAACCTTTTTTTGTGACCATTACATTAAATGGGGTACTCTGATGGAACCCAGCCGCTTATCTTTTTTTCTCATTTGATTACAATGTGTGTGTATATATATATATAAACAGCATGCTCTGATGCTCTGTCCTTTAAGGCCTGTAATCATACTCTTCAGTTTTTTTATTTTGCATTATTACTATTGAGACTGTTGTAATACTTTTCTTATTTTTCAAACACCATTTTGTTATACCCCATTTGCTGCCATTTTAAGTACTTATTTGTAACCAGCAGCCATTTTGTGGTTAGCAATGTGTCCCCATTGCTGTCACATGATGCAGAGAGGTCACACATCATGATTTTATTAACTGGAAGATATTTAAACTAATGATGCACTCCTCCTAATTCTGAACTTTATAAGTATTTAAGATAGCGTTGGAGTAGTGTCCAAGTTCCTGGAAAAAATTAAAAATCTTTGATTAGCATTTTAGTCATTTGGAGAAAAGATTGTTATATAAGGAAGAATTTGGTCTTTTTTAACTTTGATCTTTGTTTCAGGTTTTGTTCTTCTTGGCATTGACCTCTTCCCAGTTTACTGACTACTCTCTTGGACTTCCCCAAAACTAGTTTCATTTCCTGGTCATTGTTCCAATATTTTCTCTCACACACTCCATTTACATCACACTCCATTTACATTGCACACTATCCATATTACTAATCGAGAATGGTAAACCGGAAGGCACGGACGCAGGTACACGGCGATTGACCCAGGAGACATAGTGCGCTGGCGCCTACAGCGCGCGTCTCATAAACCGCAAGCAAAGTCTGATCCACCGCGAACAGAGTCACGGCTCAAAAACGAAAGAGCACAACTAACGTAAATAAGACATGAAGCAACAACGCGCCCATAGCTAACGACTAACGACACAGCCACACAGAAATGAGGATTCTGCACTGCACCCCAGAGTCAAACGGAAGACACAACGGAGTCTGCAAAGGTCCACAAAGATAGTACGGAAGGCGCGAGAAAGTACGAAAGGCGCAGGCGCCTACAACGCACTTCTGAACTAAACGTCCACACTACACAGCATGGTCCAGGTAATAAGAATAAACGAACTCTCCGTATTAAACGTACGGCACCCTCACACGTCCAAACCATATAGCATATGTGAATCACATTACAGTGATGCATTATTAACAGTACAACCACAGAAAACGCTCCGTATTAACAGTAAGTGCAATTATCCATATTACTAAAGGTAGACAACGGATAACTAATGGAGTCACGGTCACGGCTCCAAAACGATCCATCTCAACTAATGGAGCTACAAAAATGAGCCCGCATGGATAAAAAAAATAAACGTAGGCGCCTACAACGCGCGTCTGAAACCACGGAAGCAAAACTGTCTCGGCTTCAAAACCAAACAGCTCGACTAACGGAGCTACAAAAATGAGCCCGCATTGACAAATGCAATGAACGTAGGCGCCTACAACGCGCGTCTGAAACTGCGGAAGCAAAGCAGGCACGGGTTCAAAATGAAAGACCACAACTGACGGAGATAAAAAAACGAGTCCACCTGGATAAAAACATTGAACGCAGGCGCCTACAACGCGCTTCTCAAACAACGTAACCAAAGGAGTCACGGCTCCAAAACGAAACATCTCAACTAACGGACATACAGAATGAGCCCGCCTGAATACAATTAATGAACGCAGGCGCCTACAACGCACCTCTCAAACAGCAGAGGCAATAGATAAACGGCAAAGAAAGGAACGACAAACAGCCGCTAAACAATTCCGCCAATTAGCTGACAACGCATTCTGTAATGAGTCCACTATTAATGAACATTCATTAGGATTAATGAATATCATTTGCTGTCATTGTCATTCACTTAACTTCCCTGAAGAAACAACTGGCAATACAACTAATGAGTTTACATGTTGTTGTCAAAAGGGTCAGGTTAGACTGCCTCCTTTAGATGAATATCCTGAATATCTACGGAAGCTTCTAACTAACAATGTACCCGAAAGTAAAAACTTTATGGACTGCATTAGATCCTACAATAGTTCATTTGCTTTTGCATCTAACGGGGTAAATATCAGGCCACCAGCTGCCAATGGCCCATACTGCTTTCGCGTATGTGGACAAATATTACATCGGATTGGAACAGTGCACCCTGAGCCAAATCACAAACGCAAATATGCACAGATCTACGTGTTAGATCCAGATGACGCAATCTATCAATGAATGAACCTTCCTGAAAACAAGCAATGCACAGAGCTGATAATGAGAAACGTCGCTGAAGTCATAGAGTTCGGCGTTCATCTGACATTAAAGTTAAAGTTATAGATACTCCATACCAAGGAAAACTCATTCAAGGACAACACACCATCTTTACTACAAATGTTGTGTATAAAGAAATATTCCAATAAATCTTTCTAATGTGCCATGCTATGGGTTCTTTACTTCCTTTGTTCGTCATCTACACCTTTACACTCCAATATATCTCATACATACATCAATGTATTTTGGGTTACCCAACACCAGGGGTTGGCGAGCGAAGCGAGCAGGGGGCAGAGCCCCCTAGTATATATATATAAGCTCAGTGTGGCTACTAGGATTGTTTCCTCAGACTGTTTAGGAGGGTTCAAGGAAAATTCACAACCACCCCCTACATGCCTCTTTATATACAATAAAGTACAATATAGCCCTGGCAGGCTGGATCCTATTGTATTTGGAGTAAGGTATATATAGTACCACCCATGATGGGAAGCCAGTCCATTGCAGGGCCCACTCAATGTACACATCCACACTCACACTGGACCAGTTTAGAACTGAAAATTAGCTGAACACATAAGTCTTTGGGAAAGAAAACTTGAATACCCACGCAGAAAAGGAGGAATGTACAGACTTCACACAGACAATGACCAGATGCAGGATTCAAATCCAAAAAACTGGATCAGTGAGGCAATGGTGTACCACCTGAGATAAGAATGGTAAATCTGTAAACAAGTTTTGCCAATGTAACTACTTCATGTGCCTGACAAATCAGAAAATGTAAAGCTTTCAGAGCCATCCATTTAGATCAAGTAATTAGTGACTTTCAATTCTTAGCCTTAAATAAAGGCTTTAGAGGTTAATTGGTAATTAAGTTAATTGCTACTTTGAGCAGTGAGAAAAGCGCTATATAAATGTAAAGAATTATTATTATAGGTGCTTGGTTAGTGCAAGCAGATTAGAGGTGACACTGCCAGAAAATGCATAGGTGACAGGTAATATATATGAAAGCTGTTGCTTTAAGCATAGAAATGGTTTCCCACTATATTTTACAACTTACACAGTTATAAAATGCTGCTATCAGAAATTAAATTTGTATTTAAGACTTAATCTACCTCTTTCAACAGCTGCTATTGAACTTGCATATGGTCTTTAACGAACTCATCTGGTCAGAACTATAAAACCACACATATGTCACTCTCCTGGGAGGAACTGTGGAGCAGGTTGTCAAAACTTTTGCTTCAGACCTTCAATTCACTGACTTTGAATCTTAGGTCAGTCATCATATGAAACTGCACATTTTCTCCAGGATCTTCAGGATTTTCCACAGGTACAGTAGGCTTGGGCGGTAATACTGTAATATGGTATCCCGCGGGATCTAAAAATACCAACGGTATCAATTTCAATACCGTTATACCGTCATAAAAACAATGCACTTATATGGGAGACAAGGATTAAATATTAAATATAATTTATTTAATGCCTAAAAATGCGTATGCGTGGTTGTCATCACGTGACAGCGTGGAGGAGAAAGAGAGAGGTGGGGAAAGATGGCGAGTTGCGCACCAAGTGACTTGGTCTCGAAAAAGAACACAACTTCTGCAGTTTGACAGTATTTCGGGTTTCGACCGAACGAGAAGGGAGAGGCGGTAAATACGGACGAGGCAATTTGCAAATTGTGCAACAAAAAGGTGACCGCGAGAGATGGAAATACCTCGAACCTAAGGTCGCATATACGAAACCACCATCCACTCACTGCTGCAAGGATGGACCCGAGTTCACTCAGTGCAACAGTTTCAACGCCTCCCGATGCAGGACCAACAACATCTAGGTCCAACAAAGTACAAAAGGGACAGTGTCCGTTGGAAAACCTGTACTGATGCAGTGACAAAATACTTGGCGAAGGAAATGGTCTCTTTCCACACAGTGGAAAAAAAGTCCTTTACGGACATGGTAAAGGTCCTAGATGCCCAGTACGAGCTGCCTGGACGGAAATATTTCTCACTAACAGCTGTCCCACATTTATATAGTAAAGTTAGAGACAATGTTCAAGTGCTGCTGTCAGCGGCAGACAGTTATTCCTTAACAACTGACATGTGGTCGTCAGTTAACATGACACCATATATGTCTCTGACTGTCCATACTATTACACCTGACTGGAAACTTGAATCCAAATGCCTCCAAACTACGTATTTTCCTGAGAGTCATACAGCGGACAATCTTGCTGCTGCGCTCAGAGCTGCACTTCAGGAATGGCAACTTGACGAGAAAAAACTTTCAGCCATAACCACTGACAACGCTGACAACATTCATGCCGCAATCAGGTCCCTGCATTGGTCGTGGCTATACTGCTTCGGTCACAATCTAAACTTGGCTGTCACAAATGGATTGCATGACCAGAGGCAAAAAACTGAGCGCGCCCTCGGACTATGCCGTAATATTGTCGGGGCCTTTTCACACAGCTGGCAACGTAAGCATGAACTCCACAAGAAGCAAGTGGACTTGGGACTCCCAAAACATAGTCTCATAACAGTAAGCATAAAACGTGCAGAGAGTTCCTCAGGGGCAGGGGCTCAAATATAAAAAAAGGGGCATATATATATATATATATATATATATATATATATATATATATATATATATATATATATATATATATATGCTTTGCATCACATAAATTATATTGAAAAGTAGGCTATATTAAAATAGAAAACCATTTTTTAAATTGTAATTTTTTTCCTGTATTTTTTATCAAATAAATGCAGGCTTGATGCGCATAAGGGACTTATTTAGCCTAAAATAAATGTGCATGCAAATTTGACCAAATGGAATAATATACATTAATGGACTTATTTATTTATGCATTCATTCGTTTATTTAGGCCTATTTATTCATTCATTCATTTATTTATACCTATTTATTCATTCATTTGTTTATTTAGGCCTATTCATTCATTTAATCGTTTATTCATCATTCATTAATTAATTCATCCATCCATCCGTTGGCAGGACTGCGCAACTCGCTGGGGCTCCAAACTGGCAGTGGTGGAGCGCATCCTCGAGCAGGCCCAAGCGATCAGACACGTCCTGTCTGATGACAGAAGGAGCAGCCTGTCCCTGACCTGGCAGGACATGGACGTCTTGAAAGCTGTTCACGAAGCACTGAAACCAGTCGGTGACTTCACTGATATTTTGTCAGGAGAAAATTATGTGACCAGTTCCTGTATCCTCCCCATACTACAGCTCTGCAGGGACAATGTGTTGGCTGCGTCAGAAAATGACCTCCAGCTAACAAAGTCAATCAAAACTGGAATTCTAACAAAGCTGGAGGCCAAGTATGAATCCAATTCAGTGTGCAAAATATTGCGAAAATGCACTTTCCTCGACCCTCGTTACCGTGGAGGATATGAGACGGATGACAACGCATTGGCTGAGACCAAGGCTGAATTACAGGCTGAGATCGTGAGCTTAGAGGCAGCAGGTCCAGTGGCCATCAGAGTGGAAGAGGGAGAGGCGCAACCTGCACCCTCACGAAAAAAAATGACTCTGGGAAGTATGCTGCAAAAAAAAAACTGATGCAATGGCAGGTCCCGTCGGCATCGGCACCGTAGAGCAGGGGTCCCCAACCACCGGTCCACGACCCACTACTGGGCCGCAGCCGCCTGACTGCCGGGCCGCGAGAGAACTGCCGGCAACGGAGACTCACTCAGACTTTTCAGAACGCTTGGCGGGCGGGGCTTTGCAGCGGTGCAGAGAGAGGAGAGAGACCGAGGTGAGAGAGTATTACAACAAAGTATTGTTACGGTCAGGCATTGTTACAGTTTCCCCATATGACACGAGTCTATAGAAATCGCGTTACTACGAAGTACATTCAGCAGATACTTTCATTACAACGAAGTGACCTTGAAATGTCTGAATGAATCATCCGCAGAGCAGTTAGATCTGTGGTCGCAGCTCAGATGTGCACGTTTGCACAACGATCACCAAACAGAAACATTGTAAAAAAAATTCTTTCTCCGAACTTTCCTCGTACTGTTTTTTTTTTTTTGCTGTTTTTGTTTTCTGTGTTTTTCAGTGATACCTTTTGCTTATTGCTTGTCAACATTTGAAAAACATCCATTGGAATTTAACTCATTGTCACCCTCCTATAGAAACGGCAGACATGAAAAAAACGATAACAGTGTTAATGTTAGTGATGTGCAATCTGTTGGAATGACAAATGCAAAGCATATGTCTTTGTTATATGCAAAAAAAGAAGAAAAATCTCAGGTTGCAAACATATGCGAACTGCTTAATAACTTAATAATAATAGAAATGTTATGTAAATTGTGTATAAAACTGCCCCCCCCACTCCCATCCCCCCCCGACCGGTCCGTGGAAAAATTTGCATCTAATAAAGTGGTCCTTGCTGTCAAAAAGGTTGGGGACCACTGCCGTAGAGGACCGAGTCGGAGCTGAAATAACAGCCTACTGTTTGGAGCCAGTTACTCAAGGAGTCGAGGACCCACTTCTCTGGTGGAAAAATGCTGCCGGGCGTTTTCCCCAGATGTCACGAGTGGCACGAAAGTACCTGTGCGTCTGTGCCACAAGCACACCATCGGAGAGGGTTTTCAGCACCGCAGGTAAAGTTGTCGGTCCACAACGTGCCCTGTTAAAGCCAGACAAAGTAAACATGCTGGTTTTTCTAGCGAAAAATCTTGATTATATTGATGCCACTTCACATTCGTTCCTATTCGCACTGTGTTTATTTTTATTTATTTAATTGATTCAGGTATTTTTATTTGGTTTACGTTAAAAACAATATTGGAAAGAAGACTGGAAAGAAGTTTTTGTTTAGGACTATTGCTTTGCAATACTTTTTATAATATGGATGATGTTTATGTTAATTCAACTCTGGTTGACTGTTGTGGGTCTATTTGCACTTTTTTATAAGCTGCTCTTCTTTGTTATTAAAAGTTGTTCAGGCGGTGTGATTTAATTTAATTGATTTGTGTGCGCGTCTCCGCGCGAAAACTGTTCTGGATGTTTATGTTAATTTAATTCTGTTTGACTGTTGTATTTGCACTTTTTTATAAACTGCTATTTGTTGCTAATAAAAGTTGTTAATATTGTTCTGCATGTTATTTTGTTATTGTTTCAGTATTAGTGTTTGATATTCAGTTTCTGAACGGTTTAGGCACAAGCCAACAGTTTGGTGACGCTGTCTGAGCCTTACGTCACATTTTTTTTATTATTCACGGTAATACCGTATACCGAGGTAAAATAGGGAGGAGGTTTGACGGTATCAAAATTTGGATACCGCCCAACCTTAAGGTACAGTGCTTCATTTTTATCCCACATCACGAAAAAAGTTCACTTTAAGCCAGCATCACATTATAGAACTTCTATTTGGAAGGAATGTCAAACTTGACAACTGCAGTTACCAATCTTATCGCCCAAGTATGTCAAATTACAACACAGGGGATGACAAATTGCTTAACTCAATTATAACTTCCCAAGCCACGTATCTCAAGTTTGTCACTTTTTCTGACAGACAAAAATGTGTTACCTGACAGAGCCAATGCTCGTGCAAACGGTTTACAGGTGCCGCATGTTCTGTCTCAATCTCAGTCCTTTTTTTCTTTTTTCCACTCTATCATGGTACAAAAAATACTCAACATCAGACACACAAGACTCTCTTCTGTTTTTGAAGCCAAAAACACTGGCTTTCCTTATTCTACCTTGCTCACTGCTGGGTGAGTGCTTATTGGTTCTCAACTCTCACACAGATAAAACCTGCCCATGTGACTTAAGCAAAATCAATTGATTTGATTGGGGCAACTCACAGACTAACTGGAGTGAAATGTCAAACTACACGACTGACCACCATAAGAGCATCAACTTGCTAAGATTACGCAAATGAATTCTGCAGCTGAAAAACATTTGGAAAATCTTGTAGTGTGACACAGCCCCTAGTTTAACTTCATACATCTTTCCCCATTAAAGATACAACAAGATCTGCTACTCCTTTTTCATATTTTTTTTCATTTACATGACTAGTTCTTTGACCCACCACTTCCTAACCCTAACCCCACCACACACACTTTATAAAGTACACTTACAGTGAGCACCCCAAAAAAACAATTGACTTTATAATATAAGATTAAACAGTACACTGCATGTACTGCAGAGAATACCAGAAGAAGACTGCAGTGAATATTAAAGATAAAACACAGAGAAAAAATTCAGCATCACAGAATCAGCTGAAGATACCAGAGTTAAAAAGAAATAATTGAGAGGTGGATCATCTGACTGAATCTGAATGTGAATACTGAAGCAGAAAGACATTTACATTTTCTCTATTTGTCTTATACTTGCTGTTAACTACGTAGTGCTGATATGAAATAAAAACAGGTTGTTTGATCTTTCAATCTGGGTAAACTTACAAATGAATTTCAATTTTTCATAAACATTACAATAAAATAATACATTTAACATCTCATAGAAATCTATGACCAATTAAAGGTGTCAAATTCTGCTAATTGTTGACCTGATCTTTGTGACTAGTATGCTGAGATTTTGGCAACAATATCAGTATAGGCTTGCCATAACCAAAGACCAAGTAAGGAGACAATTGAGGAAGCTACACACAAGGTAGGACCAGATGCAGGACCTGATGGCTTCAGAAAATGGCATTGCTGTGGAAAACATCCTGCATTGTTCTTGTTCTAAAGAAGCCAGGCACCTCTTCACCCGATGACTACAGACCAGTGGCACTTACGTGTAACACCATGACAATCTTTGAGAGACTGCTCCTGGACTATGAGTCCACTTCGGACTACCTGGACCCACTGCAGTTTGCCTATTGGACTAAGATTGGAGTGGATGATGCAAAACTCTCTCTGCTCCACAAGGTTTACTCTCACCTGGACAAAGATGTCAGCACTGTGAGAATTATGTTTTTTGATTTCTCCTGCACCTTCAGTACCATCCAGCCATCCCTATTAAGGGATGAACTCAGAGATGAAACTACAGTGTCCTGGATAACAGACTATCTCTAAGGCAGACCGAAGATTGTGAGACTCAAGGACTGTGTTTCTGATACGGATGTGAGCAATACTGGAGCACCACAAGGAACAGTCCTGTCTATTTTTCTCTTCACATTGTACATCTCCAACTATAAATATAATATTAGGTCATGTCAATTGCAGAAAATTCTCAGATGATTCTGCACTAATGGTGTGTATTAATATAAGGGTTGAGACAGAGTATAGGAGTCAGGTGGAGAACTTGGCTTCTTGGTGTAAAGAGAATTGTCTCCAACTTAACAGAAAAACCAAGAAACTGGTTATTGACTTTCCACTCCTACAAGTGCTTGAGTGTCCACATCAATGGCAGATTAGGATGGTCTCAGAACACACAGGAACTAAATAAGAACAGGCTATTGTTCCTTAGGAGACTGTGTTCCTTTAATGTGGGAAGTTACAACCTTCACATCTTCTACAACTCTATGATGGCCAGAGCAATTTTCTATGCTGTGGTGTGAGGAGCTGGTAACATCACTTCAGGAGAGGCCCATTGAATCAACAAGCTAATTAAAAGAGCAGACTCAGTTATGGGACACACTCTGGACCCCCAGGATGTAGTGACAAAGGAGAGAATTAAAACAAAACTGAGTGCCATTATGAACAATGCTGCACATCTTCTCTCTGACACGCTAACACTGAGGACTTTCAGCCAACAAATTATTTCACAGAAGTGTGTGAAGAAACACAACTGGGGCTCCTTTATACCGACAGCAATATGCCTGTATAATATGTTGTGGTGATGCTGGCAGCCAAGTCAGAAGTTTTCCTTTAGTCATGCTGGTGTGTTCAGACCAGTGTGTGTGTGTGTATATACAATATATTTATTTATCTTCCTATTTATGTATGTATTTATTTATAGAGCTTCTGTTAAAACCTAAATAAAGTTCTTCTATTTTTTCACTTATATGTAATGAGAAGTCAAGCAAAATGACACCTTTTATTGGTTAACTAAAAAGAACAGCTCAGGTCCACTTGAAAGGTTACATATTATAATGTATTTATTTAGCCAATAAAAGGTGTCACTTTTGCAACACCCTACTACTACATTCACTTATATGTCAAATTTATCTTTTTGATTTGCTATTTAATGAAATCAGAAACTTCTAAATCCCATTGGAAAGGCAAGGGACACTAGAGCCTTTCCCAGCAGCATTAGTTAAAAGTAAAAAAATAACACGGCTTCAGGAACATTCTCATCAACTTGTTCACTTTAAACTAGGAACCACCAGTAGTCTGAATTGGGCTCTTAATTGCCCTGTCTATTTACATTTATACCACCTAAAGTGGAACAATATTATAAGCCTGAACGAATAAGCAATACACAAGAACAATGTTTAAAAAAAGCCAAAAATCTTTTAAATATATAAAGTTAATCTCTTATAGTATATATGAAGCTAAACAAACAGTACTTTACAAACTAAGTAAGAGGAGAAAAGAAGTAATTATGCAAAGGTCGACTTTCAGCAGTGAATAAACAGAAGCAATGTCAAAGTCCACAAAAAGACAACAATGCAAATGGTCTCTCTTTGTTTTCAAATGCCTCCAATGTGATGACAGCTGAGTGACATTGTAATTTCAGCAAAGGAATGTGTCTTTGAAGAGAGCTTTGTTACTTGCTGTCTCAGAGGTGTTAGTTGTATATCACACTGCTAGACCACATTGATTAATTATCTGTTGAACACTGTTTGTTCTCAGTACCTTCTGTACTCCACTGTTGTCAGTTTTAGACAAACATGCTCCTGGTCTCAGCCTCCTCAAACAGGATTATGCAGACTAGAAAATGCATTATGACATAGACAGACAAACCGTCTGACGGACAGACAGACATAGATAGATAGATAGATAGATAGATAGATAGATAGATAGATAGATAGATAGATAGATAGATAGATAGATAGATAGATAGATAGACGGCATTATACAGTAGACAAACCGTCCGACGGACAGACATAGATAGATAGATAGATAGATAGATAGATAGATAGATAGATAGATAGATAGATAGATAGATAGATAGATAGATAGATAGATAGAGTGGTGTGAAAAACTATTTGCCCCCTTCCTGATTTCTTATTCTTTTGCATGTTTGTCACACAAAATGTTTCTGATCATCAAACACATTTAACCATTAGTCAAATATAACACAAGTAAACACAAAATGCAGTTTTTAAATGATGGTTTTTATTATTTAGGGAGAAAAAAAATCCAAACCTACATGGCCCTGTGTGAAAAAGTAATTGCCCCCTTGTTAAAAAATAACCTAACTGTGGTGTATCACACCTGAGTTCAATTTCCGTAGCCACCCCCAGGCCTGATTACTGCCACACCTGTTTCAATCAAGAAATCACTTAAATAGGAGCTGCCTGACAAAGAGAAGTAGACCAAAAGCACCTCAAAAGCTAGACATCATGCCAAGATCCAAAGAAATTCAGGAACAAATGAGAACAGAAGTAATTGAGATCTATCAGTCTGGTAAAGGTTACAAAGCCATTTCTAAAGCTTTGGGACTCCAGCGAACCACAGTGAGAGCCATTATCCACAAATGGCAAAAACATGGAACAGTGGTGAACCTTCCCAGGAGTGGCCGGCCGACCAAAATTACCCCAAGAGCGCAGAGACGACTCATCCGAGAGGTCACAAAAGACCACAGGACAACGTCTAAAGAACTGCAGGCCTCACTTGCCTCAATTAAGGTCAGTGTTCACGACTCCACCATAAGAAAGAGACTGGGCAAAAAATGGCCTGCATGGCAGATTTCCAAGATGCAAACCACTGTTAAGCAAAAAGAACATTAGGGCTCGTCTCAATTTTGCTAAGAAACATCTCAATGATTGCCAAGACTTTTGGGAAAATACCTTGTGGACTGATGAGACAAAAGTTGAACTTTTTGGAAGGCAAATGTCCCGTTACATCTGGCGTAAAAGGAACACAGCATTTCAGAAAAAGAACATCATACCAACAGTAAAATATGGTGGTGGTAGTGTGATGGTCTGGGGTTGTTTTGCTGCTTCAGGACCTGGAAGGCTTGCTGTGATAGATGGAACCATGAATTCTACTGTCTACCAAAAAATCCTGAACTAGAATGTCCGGCCATCTGTTCGTCAACTCAAGCTGAAGCGATCTTGGGTGCTGCAACAGGACAATGACCCAAAACACACCAGCAAATCCACCTCTGAATGGCTGAAGAAAAACAAAATGAAGACTTTGGAGTGGCCTAGTCAAAGTCCTGACCTGAATCCAATTGAGATGCTATGGCATGACCTTAAAAAGGCGGTTCATGCTAGAAAACCCTCAAATAAAGCTGAATTACAACAATTTTGCAAAGATGAGTGGGCCAAAATTCCTCCAGAGCGCTGTAATAGACTCATTGCAAGTTATCGCAAACGCTTGATTGCAGTTATTGCTGCTAAGGGTGGCCCAACCAGTTATTAGGTTCAGGGGGCAATTACTTTTTCACACAGGGCCATGTAGGTTTGGATTTTTTTTTCTCCCTAAATAATAAAAACCATCATTTAAAAACTGCATTCTGTGTTTACTTGTGTTATATTTGACTAATGGTTAAATGTGTTTGATGATCAGAAACATTTTGTGTGACAAACATGCAAAAGAATAAGAAATCAGGAAGGGGGCAAATAGTTTTTCACACCACTGTAGATAGATAGATGGCATTATACAGTTTGAATGAAACAGGTGAAGAGATACAATAGCACACTTTAGCAAACTGTGACATATTAATCCACTGTGGCTAAGGGTGTATCAAGAAAAATCCTCCGGGAGCAGGTGGGCAGCATAATTCATAATATCTTCAAATTGTGCCATATCCTCTTATTTTGCCACTTTCATTACAGGATCAGTCTTGTAATGCACCTGACCTTCCTGATCAGTGTATTCAGGCATTTGGCACACCCAGGGTTTATTTACTTCCCTAACAGACCACTGCCTATAGTACAGTACAATGGCTACTGTGAACTGGTAGAATTCCACAACAGGATGTCACACACATCAAATGAGTTTCTTTATAAGGAAGGCCATGTTCTAGAACTTTTTGTACAGCAGGGCTGTTTTGTGTATCCAATGCTACTGTTCAGATGACCCTCAACTCTGCACCACCTCCTCCCCTTCCTCCTAATGCAATGAACTTATGGGATCCTTGGCATACTAAAAATCCACCTCCATCTTCTTTGTGTTGGAAATGTTCAGTTGTCTGTGGTTCTCCTGGCCCCAAATAGCAAAGCCCTCCACTATGTTTTTGTACTCTTTCTCATGTCTATTGTCAAAGCAGCTGCAGCCCACAATGGATGTGTCATTTGAGATATTATGCTGATTAGACAAATTAAGGTTGTACATGAAATCAGTGGCATAGAAGATAAGGACAAAGGAGCCCCTGTATTGCTGACTACTGTCTCTGACACGTACACTGTCCTGGGTTCTCAGAAACTGTCTTGTATTCATTGAGACAGTCCATGACCCAGCAGTCTGTGGTGACATCTACCAGCATTGCCTAGAGCTATAGATGCTTGACAGTGTTCACCAATAAGAAAGGTACTGTAAATTCTTGTACTTTGCTCTAAAATTACACCATTCACAAAGGGAGATTTAATCTCATGACGTAAGTACAGCTAAACTTCCAAAATACTGCATAGTTTCCTAATTGTTTGTGACACTAAAACTTATATTTAGATGCTAACACATTCTCTCATATTTTGGAAGTGTAAGAATGACCCACGGGTAAGTCTGGCCTAAGGTAACTGCATTAGTCTGAACCCTTTGGAGCAAATGTTTTTTTTCCTTAACTCCCTTAACCTGTGTGACCATGATATAACGCAGGCCATCACTGGTTGGGAAGGTAAGATGCTCATATGGACACCTGAAGAGCAACATGATTATATTCAGCCACGTGTCCACTTTTTTAACCTGATTTTGATGTACAAGATTGGTGAGAATCAGGCACAATTCAGGAATTAGCCTTGATGGTGCACTGAAGGCACAGTTTCCTTTTTTCTTCTTCTCAGAACCTAATTAAATTTTATGCAGTTCACAAATGCAATTTTGTGAAAATAGCTGACTGATTGATCTCATCTAGTAATGATCACATTAAAGTTAAGGTATAAATATTTTTACCATGACCTCATTTAAATTTATACCATAAATACAGGTGTATAACAGTATGAGTCTTAAAAAAAACTTTTTTTGTAGAGTACTTAAATAGGTTTAGGCTCATCCACCTTAACAAAAATATATGTATCTGTGTATCTGTGTGTCCATCTAGTTGTTATGTCTCCCTTATATGCCATTTAGTAAGCAGTGCTAAAGTGTGTGATGCGCCCTCTGTTGGAATGAAAAATCCAATGAATTTTATTACTGCATGCATTAAAAATACATTCCATGAGATGATGCACTGCAAACATTCACACTGAATACACTAAACACAGAGTAACTGCCAGAAAGACAAAAAACAACTTATTCACTTTAACAAAAGGACAAGTGTCTGTGTATCTGTGTGTTTGTCCAGTTGCTAGGGGTTAAGATGAAAAAGATGTAGAATAAGGGGAATAAATAAATCAAACATTATACTAAAAATGCCAAAAAGGTTCTAAAAATAAGAAAACTGGTCTTATCTGCCTATACTGTTGTCCAACATTATAACAGCAGTGTGGCAGCAACTTCTGTGCACCTGTTAAGGCCACGTTATTGAGGTTTATTGCTATAATACTAATGACTAATACTCTGCGTGGTGGACATTGAATGAGTGAAAATAATGATAAACTGATGTACACATCAGGTAAACCAAAGCCTCGGTACAACTAGGCTTGCGTCGCTAAACCAGGCTATTGTGACAGGGACCAGAGACTACAAGAGTAATTAGTTCAACGAGGGACCCTGAGAGGAAGCAACAAAAATGAGTGTTTCTCTCCAAAGAGGAAGAGGTCACCGCAAGAGAAAGGGATTGGGTATGTATTATTATATCAGACCACAAGGACAACCCATGTATCAATTAAAAAGCATGAGGTCTACATTGATTACTTACATCTCAACCAGTCTTAGGACAGGTGGCACATCTAATAGCACTACAGACCAGATTAAAAAATTACAAAATTAAGTAAACACATAAAAATAAAGGTTGGGTTAAACACACAGTAAAATAAAGTATTTTCAAACTAACTAAAATAAATGGAACCTAATAATATCAGTCTATTAATATTTTTATTGACCTAAGGCTAGTTGACAATTCAAAGGATTTCTCCCTTTTAAAGACTTATGAAAAATATGTTTATTTTGCAGTGAAGTACATGAAATAAGTTTTCCTTAATCAAAAATATTTTTGAATCTGACATGCTTTAATTTTGGGCACCCCAAAATTTTTCTGGATACAGAAGAATCTATGACCATAAATGATTATTTTTTCCTCATGGGAAACACCATTTTTGGTTATGTTTTGGAATAATCTCAGTTCAAATTGGGCCGCCATTGATTGACTGAATTTTGACTGGACTATGCTTTGAACAGACAGCAGTTAAATGATGATGATTAGCAAAAGAGGGACTTATAAAGCCGTCTGCTGTCCTCGAACCTTTGAATGCTCAAGTAAATACTGTATCCTTTAAAATAACTGGAGCCATTAAACAGTTTGGGGGAAAACAATTGCTCACTTGCACCACATCAGACAATGGCGACCTAACCTTTTTACTTGTAATTGTAGAACAACACATACAAAGATGTCCAGAAGCTTCACAGTAAAAACAGTCATTGAGTGCCACGTCATTCCAGTCTACAGAAAGTGTGTTAAATTACACAGTGTAGTTATCAATGGTCTGATTCCCTTGATTCAAATTGAATATCATATGAGCTGAAGCCATGTCCTTTTCCGTGGCATGAACAACTGTGCAAGACAACTCTTCTAAATTGTTTAAGCAAGTGTTATTACTTTCTGATAGAGCAGTGGCACTCTCTAAAGATTTTCCAGAGAGTAAAGAAATAAAGTTGTCAATCCTGGATGTCTGTGTAGAGAAAGAGATGGCCGAGTGTTACACACAATTTTGAGCTGATTCAGGAAACCGCTTCAGACACTGAGGACTACTGCATAATTTGCTGGATTAAACCAAACTACTCATATTGCAGTGGCCCTCCTCACTAATGTGCCACATTCTACTACTAATTGCTGCATAGTTGTGACATGTTTGGTCATTTGAGACTCTAAATTACAAACTTCTGCCTGCAAGGCTGCTACTCTGAAGCAACACTTTGCACTTAACTGTCACTCATTTTATAATGGTGTGCGTTTATGTGACGCTCAGAGAAATGTGATTTTGCCAGACTAAGAGAGAAAAAGCTTCCTTGTTTTGCGTGGGAGAACCCCAAAAGAAGTCAAACAGGCAGGATTAGATTTAGTAAGAAAGCAAAAAACAAAACAAAAGTATAAGTCAAGCGGGTAAGCAGCACACCATTAAGACAAAAACAAGTTAAGTAGTTTAAACAGAAAAACACACCCATAATGGTTTATTAAGTTTAAATTTGTTGCACTTAGTAGATATCCATATGGAAAGCTTCTTTGTAGACAGTATTTTTAGTGTTTCCTTCTGGTGCAAAGAACTCCAAATTGCAAAAAAAGTTGATGGTGTAGGGTCATGACAAAAATAGTAAGGGAAATGCTTAAAAAAGTAATTTTAAGTTGATGACCAGTAGATACCACCCCTTCTGGCTAATAGATAGATTAGATCAGATTAGATTAGATTCAACTTCATAGTCGTTGTATAGGTACAACGAAATGCAGTTTGGCACCTAACCAGAAAGTGCAAATAATAGACAGTGAGTATGAATAGAACATTAAGTACATGTCAACAATGTAACATATGCAAGTTAGGTCAAGTCAAGCAGCCGTTACTGTCATTTCAACCATATACAGTTAGTACAGTGAATAGAGAAATGTAACAATAGTCCTTAAGTACATGTCAACAATGTAACATATGCAAGTTAGGTCAAGTCAAGCAGCCTTTACTGTCATTTCAACCATATACAGTTAGTACAGTGAATAGAGAAATGTAACAATGCTCCTCCAGGACTATGGTGCTACATAGAACACACAACTACAGAAAAAAACTACACATTACAATGTAAAGTGCAAGCATGTGCAAACATTGCAGAACAGTGCAAAGATGGACAGTGGTACAACCAAAGACAGTGCAGTGCCAACCAGCACACATTTATGATATCTAAAAGTACAAAAGTAGCAGGTTGAGCCAAAAATGTGATAATATCTTAATAGTAGGAACAGATGTAAACATGACACTGGAAGTAGGAAGAAGGTAACAGTATAATAATAAATATTACAATAAATATAAAGACATCATCTAGTTGAGTGGGAAGGTGTATGTGTGTTATTGGTCTAGTCCCTAAATGTTTAGGAGTCTTATGACTTGAGGGAAGAAACTATTACACATTCTGGTAGTGAAAGCCCAAATGCTTTGGTACCTTTTTCCAGATGGCAGGAGGGTGAATAGTTTATTTGAGGGATGCGTTGGGATGCAGCGTGTGGTGTACATGTCCATGATGGAGGGAAGAGAGATTACGATGATCTTTTCAGTTGTACTCCCTAGCCGCCGCAGGGCCTAGAGATCCACAACAGTGCAATTCCTAAACTAGACCAGACCAAACCAGTCATGTGGCTGCTCAGGATGCTGTCAAGAGTCCCTCTGTAGAAAGTAGTAAGCAATGGTAATGCAGTTTCTAATACAACAGACCAACAGCAGCGGATAGGTTTTGAGAGTGATGTAATAGTGAAAGATTGCACTTGCAACCTCAGACTACCATAAATCACTCTGGAGACAATATGTCTGCACCTTGGTTGGCCAAGATAAAAACAATAAGGGAAATAATTGATTAAATAAAAGGTGAAATGTAAAAGGCAAGAACTGAATGTGGATTTCATGAGTGAAAGCTAAGTGTGATATCCATCACACCATTGTCACAACCTGCATAACCCTGTTTGGCCGTTAACCGTGAATTTAAACTTTCTTGCTGTCTCTCTATCAAGTGCTGGCATGACTCTAGTATTAATGGCTACGTCTTAATTTGTAATGTAATCAGTGCAGAGTATCACTTGTCATGTTTACAAAGAAGTAAAGTCAACCTTTCCTCAAAAGGGATTCAGATCACACCTAAGAAGGCTATAATATGATTAGTATCACTGTTCTTATTCAAAGGTGTGAACTGTTTTGCATCTGAACATTGTGAAACAATGCAAACTTGATTGGGTCAAACAAAGATACTTACCAAGTCTCCTAATCAAAACTCATTCTTTTGCTTTCATATCTCTCTCCTTGGTTTGTATTTAATCATCTCAGTTATTACAGACGTCTGCACTACACCTTACGCCCATGTCACATTAGACGTCTTTTTCATCAATTTTCAGTCGTAGCCTTTATTTACATAATCTTGGCCAGTCAGAGGCAGTTAACTGTGTGCTCCCATGCAGCTGATTGTCTAATGTGATATACCCAGCGACTGAAATTTACTAGCCAACAAGTGGATATGATAAATCAAACAAGTTTGATTTTCTCTTTTGTCTGAGAGGCAGGCTGTGTGTGCAGAATGCTCATCAGGATGTTCAAAGCATAGAATGTAGCAATGAGAAATAATGATCATGCGTGTTTTGAATCTCACAAGCAGAAGGGAGGCTCTTCTTTCTAATGTGACACGTTTTACATGCTAAAATATAATGAAAAAAAGAAAAATGTATCCAAGTGTGACAGATTAAGGTCTCCGTGACCCCTTGAACCCTCAGACTAGACGTCAGACACCAGATAAAAGTCCAAATAATGTTTTATTGTTAATAATAATAATAATAATAATAATAATAAATGTGCACAAAGCACCCTCCACTCCACAATACTCCAATAATAACTCTATAACAATAACCAATACACAATCCTCCACTCCCAGACGCGTTGCCACCCTTCCACCCAGCTCAGCTCAACGTCTGGGATTTCCCATCGTCCTTTTATATTCCCTGACCCGGAAGTGTTTCCCATCTTACAGTCCATGTGATTTCTTATCACTTCCGGGTCAGATAAAAAGTCCTTCTTTTCAACCCGGAAACACATCGTTCCCTCTGGTCATATGATTATGACGTGCTTCCGGGTTATAGGGCACGTATAAGTCCTTGAGCCTCCCTGCAGTGACTCCTGGTGGCCCCGACGTTATCCAGCAGGGCTGTGTATTAAAACTCCCTAATCCATGATGCCCTGCTGGAATTCGGGGCATCTCCACGTTGCAAGGAGAGCTCCATCTCCCGGCCTGGGGGTATTGGCCGGGATGAATGGCCGGCCATCCCTCACACCAAGACTGTAGCGAAACTTGCTGCTGCTGTTAAGGGGCGAGCACGACTATACTAGAAAGTCATAACACGGTTGATAAAGTAGGCATGCCCATCGATCAGTCATGTAAATTGACATGGTTCAGTGACAAGATCAGCAACTACAGTGCATCCAGAAAGTATTCACAGCGCATCACTTTTTCCATATTTTGTTATGTTACAGCCTTATTCCAAAATGGATTAAATTTATTTTTTTCCTCAGAATTCTACACACAACACCCCATAATGACAACGTGAAAAAAGTCTACTTCGGGTTTTTGCAAATTTATTAAAAATTAAAAAACTGAGAAATCACATGTACATAAGTATTCACAGCCTTTGCTCAATACTTTGTCGAGTAATTTTTTTAAACTTAGGCAGCAATTACAGCCTCGAGTCTTTTTGAATATGATGCCACAAGCTTGGCACACCTGTCCTTGGCCAGTTTTGCCCATTCCTCTTTGCAGCACCTCTCAAGCTCCATCAGGTTGGATGGAAACTGTCGGTGCACAGCCATTTTAAGATCTCTCCAGAGATGTTCAATCGGATTCAAGTCTGGGCTCTGGCTGGGCCACTCAAGGACATTCACAGAGTTGTCCTGAAGCCACTCCTTTGATATCTCGGCTGTGTGCTTAGGGTCATTGTCCTGCTGAAAGATGAACCGTTGCCCCAGTCTGAGGTCAAGAGCGCTCTGGAGCAGGTTTTCATCCAGGATGTCTCTGTACATTGCTGCAGTCATCTTTCCCTTTATCCTGATTAGTCTCCCAGTCCCTGCCGACTGAAAAACATCCCCACAGCATGATGCTGCCACCACCATGCTTCACTGTAGGGATGGTATTGGCCTGGTGATGAGCGGTGCCTGGTTTCCTCCAAACGTGACGCCTGGCATTCACACCAAAGAGTTGAAAAAAATCATTCAATCTTTGTCTCATCAGACCAGAGAATTTTCTTTCTCATGGTCTGAGAGTCCTTCAGGTGCCTTTTGGCAAACTCCAGGCGGGCTGCCATGTGCCTTTTACTAAGGAGTGGCTTCTGTCTGGCCACTCTACCATACAGGCCTGACTGGTGGATTGCTGCAGAGATGGTTGTCCTTCTGGAAGGGTATCCTCTCTCCACAGAGGACCTCTGGAGCTCTGACAGAGTGGCCATCGGGTTCTTGGTCACCCCCCTGACTAAGGCCCTTCTCCCCCGATCGCTCAGTTTAGATCGCCGGCCAGCTGTAGGAAGAGTCCTGGTGGTTTTGAACTTCTTCCACTTACGGATGGTGGAGGCCACTGTGCTCATTGGGACCTTCAAAGCAGCAGAAATTTTTCTGTAACCTTCCCCAGATTTGTGCCTCGAGACAATCCTGTCTCGGAGGTCTACAGACAATTCCTTTGACTTCATGCTTGGTTTGTGCTCTGACATGAACTGTCAACTGTGGGACCTTATATAGACAGGTGTGTGCCTTTCCAAATCATGTCCAATCAACTGAATTTACCACAGGTGGACTCCAATTAAGCTGCAGACACATCTCAAGGATGATCAAGGGAAACAGGATGCACCTGAGCTCAATTTTGAGCTTCATGGCAAAGGCTGTGAATACTTATGTACATGTGCTTTCTCAGTTTTTTTATTTTTAATAAATTTGCAAAAACCTCAAGTAAACTTTTTTCAAGTTGTCATTATGGGGTGTTGTGTGTAGAATTCTGATGAAAAAAATGAATATAATCCATTTTGGAATAAGGCTGTAACATAACAAAATGTGGAAAAAGTGATGCGCTGTGAATACTTTCCGGATGCACTGTATGTCATCAAGCCTAACATGCCCCATGACAAAAGGCTGTGTAATGTGAGCTTGGCTTTAAGCACTTGACACACAATTAACACATAACTAGAGAAATAAAGAGTCAGTAGTGCCTATGAGCACAAAAGCACTAATACATTTTTGTTTATTTTTCAGTGGTTCAAATACCAACAATTAAATGGGGTAGCCCGGATGGTTCCCAACCATTCTTGCTGGCTTTCTTACAGTCTTTAGACCCATCACAGATGCTATGTAGTTAGGTTTTGATTTTCCTAGTTTTGGATAAGGAGGACTTCAACAGAAATGAAGTGATCATTTTGATCAGTTCCTGGGACATTAGTTATGTTCTGTATTGTAGTGATGCTGTACTGTATTTCTGTATCTATTCATTCACCCATCCATTTTCTGAATTAGTTTATTCTACTAAACGGTTGTGACCGAGCTGGCATAACTCAGGAGTAGGCATCTTTGGACAACCATACTTCATACAAGCTCCCTAACTCATTTGCCTTTAGCCAAATGAAGGAGGAAACTGAAAGAGGAAACTCCTCATGCCAGCAAACCATCTGAAGAAAATTCTTAATGAAACACAACATCACTACCCATTGCTTATTTCTATATACAGAGTGCAATAAATATGGGAAACAATGCTTTTCATTTTTGTATCATGTTTCAACATAATAGCAGCAATAAAGGCCAAAATCCTGATAATGAGTGGTAATAAAAAAATGATACTCCTCCTTTGGCCCACCCAGTTTCCTATGAATCAAATTTTCCATCTTTCCATTTCTATCAGTAAAGAAAATGAATTGATGTCATATATTACAATATTAGTAATTGAGCATTTTACATTGAATTTCCAGTTTCAGCTGATTCATTACCTCATTCAGCCACTGTGTCTGAGAATAGAGCTGATCACACTCCACTAAAACAGAATGCCGGCACTGCAAAACATGAAAGGAAGGCTAAAGCATTTGCCATCTGTTAAGGCAAATGGGTTCCCTCAGGAGTTGCACAAATGATTGCCAGAACTGGGTCAGGTTTGATAATAAAAATGTTACACTGAGAATGTTAGATAAACAAAACCCAAAAATAGGCCAGATTGAGGCAGGACCAATACATATGACAGAGGGCAGAAGGTGCCCAACCACATTTGGTACACAATATACAGTAACATTCTCAAATCTGCTTAATCCAAGTCAGGGTCACAGGGGGCACAGCCTATCCTGGTAGCATCACATACAGTGCAGGAAACAACCTAGGACTGGGTGTCAGTCAAACTCATGGACCACACTTCTGCTCACCAAGGGTTAGTTAAGACTTAGTAATTAACCTGTCATGCATGGATTAGGGGTATAAGAGGAAAACTTATTTACACAAAGAAAACAGACATCCAAAGAATGTGCAACTTCCTTACAAACAGGACACTGGATCCTTGAGGAAGCAGCACTAATCACTGTAAAAACATGTCACCTATACTTGACAAACGTAAAGTCCAAACGAGAATCTATTTTGATTGATTTAGGTTTACACAAGCAAACCTGATGTGTCACCTGCAGAGGATTTCAAATGCCAGAGACATACTGTAGAACAAAGCTGTCACAAGATAGCACATGTCCAGCTAGCAAAAAATCTTTATTTGCAATGCAAAGACTGAGGAGAACTCAAGAGTGTTCATAAGAAATGAAATGATTTGCTTCATGAGGTAGAAGTACATAATAAACAACAACAGTTGCATCAGATATTTGAAATATTAAAAAGTATGCTTCAATTGAAATGTTTAATGTCTGAATATTTTGATTAAAATAGAAATTATTATTTTAAACCCTCTCAAAGAGGTCCATAGTTCCCGAGTAAAAGGATCAAAAATCGAAAACAACATCATATTTGTAATCACTGGCTGTGAATTAATCTAAAATCATACCCAATATGCTTATATCTGACATTTTTCATTTTTCACCTTCTGCAAGTGGTTTTTAGGGGGCTAGGGCCACTTTTAAAGAATCAAATATAATATTATATTCATAATCAACAAATTTGAAATAACATAAAACAATACTCCACATGCCTATATTACCGATCCCCAAATTTTTGAAGTTTTGAGAAAAGGAGTAACTTTGGCCCCCATATCCCATTAATAGATGAAGCCCTGGGGACACTTGATGTGGCATGCACAACTTCAAGCCCTTCTGATCATTTTGCTGAGGATACCTATTGGTTTACTCTTTAACATTATGGTGAAATTTCCTACATAAAATGTGGTCCAGAAATGGCCTAAAAATGAGGATTGTTCAAGTCTAGTGGGCCAAACACGTTGACACCATGCATAACCACATATTAAGACAAGATGAGTGGCATATCATATGTGGCGGTTTTCTTGTTCTGGTGAGTCAGGAGGTGCCAGACAAAGTAATAAATTAAAAAATTAATTAATATATCAATTAATTAATTACTTTGAATTTGTTTTCTTTTTAATTGATTGATTGATTGATTGACTGAGTAATTAATTCATTCTTACAAAGACAATGTTAGGTCTTCTGGTATCAGGCTGGATGTGTGTTAAAATATTAAAAGTTACCACTATATACCTAGATGTGATTATTTTTACATGTTGCACAGTAGCTTACTAATAAAGGCTCCAAAACTATGTATACAAGTACGTTGGCTCAAATTTAAAAAAATGACTGGAACAAAATGCATTTTGGAAAAATATTCAAATAAGACAAAGCTCCATTTTCATATTATCTGTAAAATTTGGAAATAATGTACTGTAACGGTGCAATCTATGAGACAATGACCAAATGAATGACAAAAAAATAAATGTAACATCAATATAACAGAACTTACTTTTCTAAAGTGGCATCTCACCTGAATTCACATATGGATGGATTTTTGAAACTGGGGCATAGACCACATTTGGAAAAATTGATTCTGGAAGTGAGTAGCAAAGGAATGAATAGTTTGAAATGGAGAGACAGGAGTCCTGTTCCATCAGGGGCAAATTAGGGCTTATATTCTTTAAAAAGGTCTGCATTTGGAAACACATATTGTACATACATAAACAGATTATCAAATCCACTGAATCGAATTCAGAGTCATGCGGTGCCAGAACCCATCCCAAGCAACAGTGGATGCTAGGAGAGAAACAAATCTGAGCATGGTTCCCTTCCATCACAGGGCACACCCACACCCACACCAGGACTAAATGGAGGAAAATCCATGCAATACAGGAAGAATACATAAACTGGACACACACAACGAATAAGAATGGGATTTAAATTAAGGAAATTGCATCCATGTTGCAGCAGTACTGGCCACCTCCAGAAAACATTAGTGGATATTTACTTGTTCAATAACAAAAGTAAAAATGAGTCTATGCTAACCTCACAAGTCCTTAGATTAGTTACAAATTTGTAATATATGTGATTTTTACACATAAATAATGTGTGTATGAGGATAAGAATACTGACTACAATTCCTGAATTGTAAATAATGGGGCTTAACATGATATACAACATAAATGACTGGGATTGAATGTATGGTTAACCAATCTGCATCTTCATCCCTGTAATGTGATCTATATTACTAAACGAAGGTTGTATATATGCACGGATGCCAGACGCCAGAAGCAAGCCGTGCCAAAAGCACACGCGCACAGCGCCGCAGCGACCCAGAGTCAAGACGGCAGAAGCAAGCCGTGCTGAAAGCGCACGCACACAGCGCCCCAGAGTCAACTTCAGCAGAGGGTGCCGAAAGCGCACGTGCACAGCGCCTCAGCGCCCCAGAGTCAAACTCAGCAGAGGTTGTATATATGCACGGATGCTAGACGCCAGAAGCAAGCCGTGCCGAAAACGCACGCGCATGGCGCCCCAGAGTCAAACTCAGCGGGTTCCCAGAGTCAAACCCAGCGGCTTCCCAGAGTCAGTAGGTGGCGCCCAAACAACACAACACAACCTGTAAACTAAACTTGAGGTAAAGCGTGCACGCCAGGTTGTATATATGCACGGATGCCAGAGGCCAGAAGCAAGCCGTGCACAATACAACCGCCGCCCGAACACGAACACCACCACATATAAAACCTTCGTTTAGTAATGTAGATCTCCAAGCCCGGATCCACCACTGTCAGCAAATGACTTCTAGCTAACGACACAGCCATAGAAAAACAAAAACGAGACCGCATGGATAAAAACAATGAACGAAGGCGCCTACAACGCGCTTCTGAAACACCAGAACCAAAGGAGTCACGGCTCCAAAAAGAAACAGCTTTAGTACAAATATATGTATTTAATTAAATGAAAACTTTCCCAGGACGCACCCACCCTCCATGATTTTTCATCCCTCCAATTATCGGAGGGAACAGAAAGTGATTGCCATTCTTGGATTTACGATTCTTTTGAGAATCAGGGGTTTGCTGGTTTATTTATAAACCAATGTGTAGTGTGTGGTAAATTAGAAGGAAAAAATTTAGATTTATCCAATCAAGCAATTGAAACTTGCTACACAAGACATTTTTGGACCGTTTCCTGGTTCCCTCAATCAGTCAGTACCAAAAACTGCATAACCTTTTACATTCATTCTGACACACAGATGTTTGAAGGGCAGGTGAGTCACCAAAACTATATAAATTAATATAATAAAATGTAAAATGTGCAGGTAACTACAACTACTTACCATACCATACCATGCCATATTCCAAGTCCACTTAATCCTGAGCACGGTCACAGGGGCCTGGAGCCTATCCCAGTAAGCACTGGGCACAAGGCAAGAACAATCCTTGGGCAGGCCATCATCAGTCCATCATAGAACAAACACACAAACACATACACATGGGATAATTTTTAGTGTCACCAATCCACCTAACCTGCACGTTACTTTGGATGAATTTCACATTTTATATTTAATCAGTGAAAATATAAATATCAGCAAGCAGTCAGTTAAGTGGCTGAATACATACTGTGGATGCCTATTGTAACAAAGTAACATTCCACAAACATTCTACCTAAACATAAAAAGTATGGTTTAAAATGAAAAAAAAAAATTCTTCTGTAAATTTACTTCATCAGTGTAAAACCTTTATTGTCTAGCAATAAAAAGAATCAATCGTTTTAAAGGTTTCTGAATTTTAAAAATAAACTTCAGTATAAAGAGAAGTACAGTTGTGCAGAGCCTCAGTAATATAGAAGACCGGGTTCAAAACCCAGCTCTGTCACGGCTTATGAGAATTTGCCCACTTTCTTGTGGAGAAGCTATCCTTCAGGTGTTCAGTTACTCAACAGTTTAAAGTCATGCACATCAAGTTCATTAGTGACAGACCCAGAGCAGGTTTGTGTGTGAGTGTGCTCTGCAAGTGCCTTTACCCTGCCCAGGGGTGGTCTTGCATTACTCTCAATGTTCCCACCATTGCCTGCACTCCCCTATAGAGCTACGTTGAATTAAACAGGCTTTGAAGATGCAAGGAGGTATATAACACACAGTGTTTTCTTACAATGCAACACCTGCACCTTTGTAATAAAAAAAGATTATTATTGATAAGTGGAAAAAAAGAAAATAAGCATTAGTAATATAACTTTAGCAGTAACAAGGCAAACATTACATAACATAACATTCTGAAAGACAACTTTATCCAATTCAAGGTTCTGAGAGGCTGGAGCCTGTTATAACAGGACTGGGCTCAATATGTGAAACAGGCCTGGAAATGGTACCATTCCATTGCATGGCTCACTTGTATTCCCACAGGGTCACTATGTACTTGGAAAATAATGGAATCTGCAAGGTGTTCAAAGGAAAAATGTCAAGAGGCATGGGGAAAACATCCAGACCCCAGGATGCTGGATCCGTCAGGCGAAACTGTACTATAATGTTTCAGGTATTATTTGTAAAACTTGAAATAATCCATTTATTTTAGAGCATTTTAATTGAATAATTGAGTATACATGTTTGAGTAGCATTACAAAATTGATTGACCTCTTCAAAGTTTTAGTACTCCAGTGAAACTCCCAACAAGTTCAGGAATCACATTTTTATATAAACATTTCTCTTCCTAGAACACTTAGGACAGAATATAACATTATGCTTTTAGTTTTAAAATTACACTTATATTAGATTACTATGCAAAAATCTAAACAATAAAATAATCAATGAAAAAAAATCTGATTTTACAAAGGTAGTTTACAAAATTGATTTTTATGACCAGTTCATATTAACTACTATTATCATTTTTAATTATACCATTATATCATTCTCATTCAGTGTCACTTTATAATGGAAACAACCAACCTGCATGTGAGAAAAAAAATTAGAAAACCTGGAGAAACACCCACAGACCACAGGGAGAACTTGCAGAATCCACACAGAGAACAACTACAAGTGAGATTCAAATTCAAAATGCTGCAGCTGTGAGGCAACAGTGCTAACCATCAAGCCACCATGTACTGTATCTATTTATAAATTACGTCTTTATTTTGCCAAAGTGATTACTAAACGAATGAAAAACATGACTGAATGACACAATGACACAAATGTACTGCAAAATGCTACATTATGGGTAAAATCTCAAGTATTCATTAAGTTATAATAGTTATCTTTTAGTAACAATAACTACAGCAGTAAAAAGGAAAAGAGAAAAGTAAGAGTGTGCATTTCAACACTTCACATGCAAAAAGAAGAATGAAAAGTTGCAAAATAAAATATTTACCCAGCAATATTTCAACAGCTAACACAGCCCAAGATTAAAGTACTCTTATCAGTCAAATAAATGTCTTTTCTTATTTATGTAACTCAACAAGAACTTACGTGATAAATGTTTTTCTAATTGTTTAGCTAGTGGGCTGAAAGAAAGCATATCAAACAGAAGCAGAAAAACAGGTTTTTGAACAAAAGGTAAGAAAAATATCCAGATAAATCCAAAGTTGTTCACATGCTAGCTAAACCGTTGCCCTTCTGTGGTTTTAGTTATACTTTTGTTACATTGAGTGGATGTACAACTAGATTACTGCAACTAAATGAGTCAGAAAGTCAAGGGTCAGAACACAGAAATGCTCTTAATGTTTTACTGTTGACATTTATTTACAATTGATCTACAGCATTTGATTAGAGTATGATCTAAGGTCTTTAATGCAGCGTTTATCCTCAGTTTACTTAGTATCTAACTAATTCTAGCCTCTCTTCAGCACCATTTCAAATATTGTTCATGGACTGTTGATGTTGGAAACTCTATGTTTATTAATAGCTTTGATACTTTTAAAAAGTGTCCACTCCTGAAGTAACTGAAGAAAGAGGTAACCTGATACAGTGCTGTGAGAAAGTATTCATCCCCCTCGGTGTTTGTCCTGTTTTGTACCATTACATTCTGGAATTAAAATGGATTTTCATTTGGATTTTATGTAAAGGACTTAACAATTTAGTCAAATTTATTAATGAAATGAAAATTAAAGAAATGAATTATTAAGTGAATATATATATATATATATATATATACAGTGGTATGAAAAACTATTTGCCCCCTTCCTGATTTCTTATTCTTTTGCATGTTTGTCACACAAAATGTTTCTGATCATCAAACACATTTAACCATTAGTCAAATATAACACAAGTAAACACAAAATGCAGTTTGTAAATGGTGGTTTTTATTATTTAGGGAGAAAAAAAAATCCAAACCTACATGGCCCTGTGTGAAAAAGTAATTGCCCCCTGAACCTAATAACTGGTTGGGCCACCCTTAGCAGCAATAACTGCAATCAAGCGTTTGCGATAACTTGCAATGAGTCTTTTACAGCGCTCTGGAGGAATTTTGGCCCACTCGTCTTTGCAAAATTGTTGTAATTCAGCTTAATTTGAGGGTTTTCTAGCATGAACCGCCTTTTTAAGGTCATGCCATAGCATCTCAATTGGATTCAGGTCAGGACTTTGACTAGGCCACTCCAAAGTCTTCATTTTGTTTTTCTTCAGCCATTCAGAGGTGGATTTGCTGGTGTGTTTTGGGTCATTGTCCTGTTGCAGCACCCAAGACCGCTTCAGCTTGAGTTGACGAACAGATGGCCGGACATTCTCCTTCAGGATTTTTTGGTAGACAGTAGAATTCATGGTTCCATCTATCACAGCAAGCCTTCCAGGTCCTGAAGCAGCAAAACAACCCCAGACCATCACACTACCACCACCATATTTTACTGTTGGTATGATGTTCTTTTTCTGAAATGCTGTGTTCCTTTTACGCCAGACGTAACGGGACATTTGCCTTCCAAAAAGTTCAACTTTTGACTCATCAGTCCACAAGGTATTTTCCCAAAAGTCTTGGCAATCATTAAGATGTTTCTTAGCAAAATTGAGACGAGCCCTAATGTTCTTTTTGCTTAACAGTGGTTTGCGTCTTGGAAATCTGCCATGCAGGCCGTTTTTGCCCAGTCTCTTTCTTATGATGGAGTCGTGAACACTGACCTTAATTGAGGCAAGTGAGGCCTGCAGTTCTTTAGACGTTGTCCTGGGGTCTTTTGTGACCTCTCGGATGAGTCGTCTCTGCGCTCTTTGGGTAATTTTGGTCGGCCAGCCACTCCTGGGAAGGTTCACCACTGTTCCATGTTTTTGCTATTTGTGGATAATGGCTCTCACTGTGGTTCGCTGGAGTCCCAAAGCTTTAAAAATGGCTTTATAACCTTTACCAGACTGATAGATCTCAATTACTTCTGTTCTCATTTGTTCCTGAATTTCTTTGGATCTTGGCATGATGTCTAGCTTTTGAGGTGCTTTTGGTCTACTTCTGGTGTCAGGCAGCTCCTATTTAAGTGATTTCTTGATTGAAACAGGTGTGGCAGTAATCAGGCCTGGGGGTGGCTACGGAAATTGAACTCAGGTGTGATACACCACAGTTAGGTTATTTTTTAACAAGGGGGCAATTACTTTTTCACACAGGGCCATGTAGGTTTGGATTTTTTTTCTCCCTAAATAATAAACACCATCATTTAAAAACTGCATTTTGTGTTTACTTGTGTTATATTTGACTAATGGTTAAATGTGTTTGATGATCAGAAACATTTTGTGTGACAAACATGCAAAAGAATAAGAAATCATGAAGGGGGCAAATAGTTTTTCACACCACTGTATATATATATGTAGGCAAAGGTCTGTGATACGGTTTGCAAATTAATCATGTATCTTAAAATAGTTCCTAAGCTTTTGATTTCTACCAGGAATCATCATTAGAGGAAAAGGATTTGAGTTAAAGAAACGCAAGGCAATATATAGCAAAAAAGGATAGGTGGATTTAGCGGGATTGATGAGGTGGGGTTCAGAGGGTGTTGGTCATAAAGTCCTACTTATTATTTGCATGTTCTTCTTTTGAAGCCTGCACATGCTGGGTTCATGTCCAAATGTCTGTTAACGGCATTTTCAGCCTTGAATTTTACTTGCACTGAGTCCTATTTAAATGTGTGTCTGGTTGAATTTGTATTTGTGTAAATCAGAGACCATTGGTCCTTTTTGCTGACTGCATTGTGATGTTCCTGTATACGTGTGGCAATATATATATAAATAAAGCAAAAACTGGAAAGTTGTGACTGCATATTTATCATCCCATTTGCTATGACACCTCTAAATAAGATCTGGTCCAACCAATTAACTTCAGAAGTCGCATAATCAATTGATTAGAAGCCACTTGTGTGCAATGTCACATGATCTGCCACATGATGTCTGTATAAATAGATCTGTTCTGAAAGGCCCCTGACTCTGAAGCACCACTAAGCAAACAACATGAAAACTAAGAAGCACTCCAAACAGGTCAGAGACAGTTGTGGAGAAGTATTGATCAGAGCTGGCTTATAAACAAATATCACTAACTTTGAATATCTCATGGAGCACCATTAAATTCATTATAACAAAATGAAGAGAATAGACAGACAGACAGACAGACAGACAGACAGACAGACAGACAGACAGACAGACAGACAGACAGACAGACAGACAGATAGATAGATAGATAGATAGATAGATAGATAGATAGATAGATAGATAGATAGATAGATAGATAGATAGATAATATGGCACCACTACAAACCTGATACATGTGGACATGCTCTGCCCACCTCACTACAGTCTTTAATGGTGACTCCATATGTCTAAAACCTCCCTACTGGTGGTAAGCCAGTCAAGACTCTATTAAATACTGAACATCTACTGTACATATTGCAAATGACAAACTTCAGTTTGATCTTACTCTCAACTTTCATGCTAACCAAAGACCACTCATGGATACACATCAGCCATATACAATCCCACCGTCTTTCCATATGACATCAAATGCATATATTTCTACTAAGCTCATACAGCAAAACAGTTACAAAACTTGACAAAAAAGTACCTTGACATTTCCGGAAACCTTAGATTTATCAGGCTTATCTCATCACTTGTCTTAGTTGTAATTTGATTATGCTGTGAACTTTGAATGTCGTATTTTGGCTGCAGTGAAAACGTCCTGTAATCAGGTGTTGAATGCTAAGTTCTTTTTGGATTGTTCATGAAACATATCTTAATCTCTTTTGTCCAAATGAGTGTTTTTGTTATAATGTTTTGTGTCCAAAGTAATAAAATTAAATAAAAAAACTTCCTTTGATCGTTCTTGCAACACTACATGAGTCCAATCATATCTCTCTTCCTCCAAAGAAGAAATACTCTCCCACGACTTCAGAAACTAGCTGCATTATCAAAACTCTTTATTTCATTGGCTTTCACCACAAAGTTAGAATCACAAGTTAAAAATGGTGCTGCGAAATACCCCACCAAATAACATAACATAACATAACACAGATAGATAGATAGATAGATAGATAGATAGATAGATAGATAGATAGATAGATAGATAGATAGATAGATAGATAGATAGATAGATAGATAGATAGATAGATAGATAGTCAGTCACCAAGGAATTTTTCCAGTGCCTCTATGTCCTTTTTGTAGCCTGGAGACCACCGTACCCAGGTAAGGTCTCACCAGTGTGTTATAAAGCTTGAGCAGAATCTCCTTTGACTTGTGTTCTACACATTCTGCTCTATAACCTCATATTCTGTTGGCCTTTCTAATGGCTTTCGTACACCATGAAAATGTAGATAGGGACATGTTTACTATGACTCCTAGGTCTTCTTATAAGGGGTGCTTTCAAGTTTCAGATTTCCCATTGTGTATTTTCATATCTAACATTTCTACTTATTACATGTAATACTATACATTTACTTACATTAAATTTCATCTACCATAAATCTGCCCAAGCCTGTATGCTGTCCAAGTCTCTTTGTAATGATTGTACTGATTGAAGATTATCATCTTAACTCCTAGCTTGGTATCATCTGCAAACACAACCAGCTTGTTATCGAGTTTGAATTTTATTTCTTTGTTAGAAAAAGTAAAAAATTTTGTTTGGTTTAAATTTTAACTGCATCACATTGACATTGTGAAAGATGCCACAGAAAGGTAATGCTTGCTAGGAGGACTTGCTTGGTAACAAGGGGACACCTTCATGCCTCATATCACAAATACTCACTGATAAATTACAGTGCATGAGATGCTTTGTCCAAGATCAGCTAAGATGTGTGATTGGTTAGTCTTGATTTTTGTTTCAGAATCACTTTGTAGTGAAATATATTTTTGAGTCTAGCTTTGTGGTGGAACACCTTTGTTGAAGAATATATGTTTGAGCCTTGATTTTTGTGCCTGAATGCCTTCATAACAAAATACATTTTTGAGTGTCCATATTTTTGGCAGAACATTTTACAGAAAAAATGTGTTCGAGTTTAGAATTTTAGTTGCCTTGCTCGTTCAGGTGATTCTTTCAAAACTATAAATACAGTCGATCCCTCTGGTTTGAAAAACAAATCACAGTGCGCAGAAAAGACTTTCTTTTGCTTTTGATTCTATTTCCAGTCTTCAAGAAAGGATTCTTATTACTTTTGATTTTAATTCTGAAAGAAACATGCGTCTCCTAGTTAAACATCAGATCAGTAGCTCTCTAACACACCAGGCCAGTTGTCAACCCAGGGTGATCAATTTATGAAAAAGAATGGGCAACGAGCATCTGACCAGCAGACCTTTTGTGACATTTTGCTTTCATGTAACCATCACAATATTAACAATCTCTTATAGTCTTATATTCTTCTGTGAATTTTTTCTACTACTATAACAATAAAAACTAATTGCACACAGCGTTCCACATGTGGTCTCATAAATTCTTTAACTTCCTTGGACTGGTCCTACACACAGTAAAATAGGGAATGTAGCCCTCCATCTTATTTCCTTTTTAATAGCTTCTGTATTTTTCAATTTTAAACTGCATATTAAATTTCAGATTTACATGGTAAATTTACTCTAGTTTTATATGACACCTATCTATGGACATTTAGCTGACTATACCAATTTTACCAGCTAATTTCCTTTGAAACAGTAGAAGTATGCTGTTTGAGATGACTGTGCCCTACAGGAATAGAAGTATTTCTTTACTGTGGGTTGAGTCCTCTTCTTAAATTAATTCTTGGATTTCTGCATATGCTTAAAGCAAATTTGATCTCGTTCATAGCCAAGACTGCATTTGTGATTGGGCCTGAAAAATCTATTTTTTTGGTCACATACGTTAAATGAAAACGCTATACGGTAAGAGCATGTTCACATCAGCATAATAATGATTTCAATATAATTACATTACCACACACATATACATTACAAAATCACAAAGTGGTCTTTTCTAAACAATTTCAAAACACAGCATAGCTTATGTAGCACTGACAGAGATGAACATAATTAAACATAATTACCAAGCACCCTTTCTCATTTATAGTATAGTAGCATTTTCACTTGGAGGTCCGGCATAACCTGAACGAAACCATTTCAGAACGATGGATTGGAAGAGGTGGACAACAAGATCTTGCTCATCGTCTATGGTCTCCCAGGTCTCCAGACCTTACCCCCTGCGATTTTTATCTATGGGGGTACATTAAAGAAAGAGTATTTGTTCCACCTATGCTCACTAATCTTCAAGATTTGCGACATCGAATTGAGGAAGCTGTGAATTCAGTAACAGGGGACCAGCTGACTCATGTGTGCCAAGAAATGGTCTACCGTTTAGATGTTTTGTTGTTGAGATTTTTGAAATCTGCCCCTTCATTTTGAATAGCCCTGTATATATATATATATATATATATATATATATATATATATATCCATCCATCCATCCATTTTCCAACCCGCTGAATCCAAACACAGGGTCACGGGGGTCTGCTGGAGCCAATCCCAGCCAACACAGGGCACAAGGCAGGAACCAATCCTGGGCAGGGTGCCAACCCACCGCAGGACACACACAAACACATCCACACACCAAGCACACACTAGGGCCAATTTAGAATCGCCAATCCACCTAACTTGCATGTCTTTGGACTGTGGGAGGAAACCGGAGCGCCCGGAGGAAACCCACGCAGACACGGGGAGAACATGCAAACTCCACGCAGGGAGGACCCGGGAAGCGAACCCGGGTCCTCAGATCACCCAACTGCGAGGCAGCAGCGCTACCCACTGCGCCACCGTGCCGCCCTATATATATATATATATATATATATATATATATATATATATATATATATATATATATATATATATATATATATATATATATATATATATATATATATATATATATATATACTGTATATATGTATATAAATAGATCTAGGAAATTAGCATATCTTTCATTAGTGGAGATTGTACTTCTGAGGAACCTTCTAGAATGAGAGGCAGAGAGGCTGAAGGGTCCACCGTATGGGCACAAACACAGACACAGAGAAAGGAAGAGAGTCAAGACAGGCTTGTGCACTTTAGTGATGCTCATAGCTAGGTCTTCTGGAGTTTTGTGCTCCTAGCTAGGGTAATCCTTGATGAACAGGTTTGGGCTCAAAGGTCAGACAAAGAGTGGTTCATATTCACCCTCAAGAAAGTATAAATTAAAAACCAGTGTACCCTTTCAGGGACAGGGTTACTGGGACCCACTTCTGGAGCCAGGTCTGGAGGTGTCATTTGCCAGCAAGTGCCAAGTAGTTGGACAACTCACATAAACAAGTCTTCCTCAACCCAAAATAGTGATGTGGAGCCATCTTGTGGGCTTACCACTAATAAAACAAATGAGTAAGAGTCAGGTACAATGCCAGTTTAGCGGCAAGAAAAGGTGGGAAAGACCTAGATGGACCAGACCCTGGTAATGGAGACTGTCTCTCAAAAAATTTCAGTTCATTGGAAGGGGATACCACTAAACAGCCAATGTTTATTTTCTTTGGTACAGAGATAATCAAGATGTTACTGAAGCAGGTGGCAACTGCAGATTCCCTAATTAAAGTATAAAAAATGACTGTAAAAACGGCTGCTAACTGGTAACTATGGATTATTAAAACACAACCTGACAGTTATTACAGGGAGACATTGAAAGTCCACCTTATGTGCTCTGTAGAAACTGAATAGGCTAAGCGAGCAGACTTTGGGTCATAACAAAAAAAAATCCTTACTTGTACATCTGCATGTTAGAATGGGATAAATGCACATGCTGTATCAAAAAATGATCCTAGAGCTGGCAAACAGTTGAAACACTACAAAGGAATCTTTCACACAGGTAATAGGCCCTTATGTCTTTTCATAAACAATATAAGTAAAATGCAGTGAATTTCTAAGTGACAGAAAAACAAATCCAAGCCAATGATGTATAAATGTTTTTATTTAAAAACTCCACAAAAATATTTTTTAAACTAAAATTCTATGAAAATCGCGTGTTCCCTCTCACCTTATAGACTGACCAGTAGTGATAGTCCTCTGCCTGCTTGTTGCATGCGCTTTAAGGTCCTTTGACTGTAGTACAAAATGCAAGGTGCAAGAGAAGATGGAAAAATCAAAGCACAGTCAATGAGCAGAGAGGAAGCACACAAGAATGCTATTTTTATGTTAGGTCTTCATGTACAAGAATGCAGCAAGTGTCCTCCAACGTCCCTGATCAACTGCAATAGCCCCCATCTCCTCCTAGTTGACTTTCACCATTTTTAGGTCTTCCTTAAATGTTCAGTGCCATGTGTTCCTAGGCTACCAACTTTTTTCTAAATCTGTTAAATGGTACCTACTTAATGGAAAGTTTGGTGTGTCTATGATCCTTTCATTTGTGAGATCCTGTGCTGTCCTGTAATTATGTTCTGTAACTTCTGGAGTCCTCTCTACACCTCAGGATTTCAACATTACTAACTAACACCAATAACTTTCCAGAGGCATCTTTGATGAAACATCTTTTTTGTTATTACAACAACTTTTTATGATATGGCGGCATAGGTTGCCACAGATAGGACCACTGCACTATACAGGTGTAGTTTACTTTAGTTCTGATATTCTTTGAAGACCAAATCATCCTCATTCTCTGCATTACTGCTTCTTCCTTATCAACTCAACAGTTCACATCTTTTTGCACACCACCATCAGTGGACATCAGGCTGCGCAGTTAGATGAAGTGCTGAATGTTTTCAATACTTTCCTCACTGATTTGTATAATGTATTGGATTGTATTTTAAAAATCATAATTTTCATTTTACCTTTTAATGGTGCGTACTCCTGCTTTATTGGTGTTTTCCTTTAGTCTGTCTGTTCAGTGGGGTGCTGAGGTGTCACCCATTGCATGGCTGCACTCGGATCTCAATCCTGGTGGTTTTCCATGAGGTGGGTGCGGCAAGGTGCAGTAATCAGTGCATGCTCCCAACCTCCTCTTCCTCCACCTCCTGTTTGTGAGCTCCACAGCTGATTTGTTGTTTTTCTGCTAAGAGGACAATGTTATCTGTGTGCTCGAGATCTGTGCGATGCTATTGTTGAAGGGATGCAGTCACAAATTGGGTCCACTTTTGGATAGATCGATAAATTCCTGGAAATATTCTGTCTTTTTCACAATATGTTATGTTTTTAATAAATAAGGCAGCATGAGAGCAAAAAAGTGCAGCCATCATTAGTAAGATTCATGAAATAATTACAGCAGCACATACTGGCAGACACTGGAGTTTTAAACAGCCTAAATAAGAATTATATGCTGCCTTCATAAATAATAAATAAGACCAATAGAGTAAGATTTAAAGAAAATGATTAATGCATGCTTTATTTTTTACATGAAACTTCAGAAGGTTCTTTTATTTTAAAATAACTAGATTATAAACAAGAACAAAAATATTACATAAAACATTCCAGAAGTGACAGAAATGGGTGCCTCTGGAGCACTGTCCTTAATACCGTATACATAGAACTAAGCTAAGTAAACTAAGCTTATTATTCAGACAGACTTAGACATTCCTTATTAATGTATTACAAAATAAAAGGTTTTATTAAGGATCTTTAAACAACATAATGGATGTTAGCACAGGTTCTGCCAAAAAGGCACTTTAATGCAAACTTAAGACACATAAATTATAGCAGACAAGTTTGAAACAGTGTCTATCCCACTTTTTGCATAATCATTCTCCACATGGCAGATGGTTTATAAAAAGCTTATTCATAAAACAAACAAGTAGCTAGCTGACGTAAACTTGTTGTACACTGCAACTATCTATTAGTCAAATTGGGCAGACACGTCACTCTTCGAAGAAATGAAACAAACTGACTTTATGAGCAGGCCAGTTAAAAGTTAACTTTCACTTGGGGATTCAATGTCCTCACCTATTTGAACTGCAGTCTCTTTGACCAAATTCACAGTGACTTTGAACACAAAGACATTTATTAAAAGATTACTGTACTTACTTTACTACCGATTACTGGTACTTCACAGTAAGGAGACCAAGATTCGCATCCCGGGTCCTCACTGTGTGGAGTTTAAATGTTTTGGCCATGTCTGAGTGGGTGCTCTGGTTTCCTCCCACTGTCGAAAGACATGCAGGTTAGGTGAACTGTCATCGCTAAATTGGCCCAAGTGTGTGTTTTGTATGTGTTTGTGTGTTTACCCCATGATGGACCGGTGCCCTAAGTAATATGATAATTGGAATTTGTTACTAACCCTTACCTATTCTATTTCTCTCCTTGGTACTCAAATGTGGCACTTGGTGCCACTGCCCACCTGCCAAGTTGTTTTGCCTGCCTAAGGTAAAGTCATCTCTGATAGAGGATCGCAGGAATCATCAGGTAGAGGGGATCTTTCATCGGATTGGCTGGCCCAGTACTGACTCAGCTGTGGAATGGCCAATAAGGGGAGGCAGCTTGATGGCCGAGATCTCCAAGACTCTGAACAAATCCAAATCGTACTATGTGATATCATCTACTGTTGAATTCTGCTCTGTACTTGTAATATTTCTATTGCACTATTATACTGCATTGAGGATTACTTGTGTTCTGTTCTGTGTATTGTATTGTATTTACCCCCTTTTTTTGACACCCACTGTATGCCCAACCTACCTGGAAAGGGGTCTCTCTTTGAACTGCCTTTCAAGGTTTCTTCCATTTTTTTTCCCTACAAGGGTTTTTTTTGGGGTGTTTTTCCTTGTCTTCTTAGATAGTCAAGACTAGGGGGTCTGTCAAAAGCCAGAGCCTGTTAAAGCCCATTGCGGCACTTCTTGTGTGATTTTGGGCTATATAAAAATAAACTGTATTGTACTGTATTGCCCTGTCCAGGGTTTGTTCCTGCCTTGTGCCCTATGCTAGCTCAGATAGGCCCATGCAACCCCTGTGACCCTGATCTGGATTAAGTAGGTTAGAAAATGACATGATATATAATCTGTTGATATGGGAGTTAATACTATTTTGCACTTCCACTTGCACTTTCCTACAAAATATTATAAATACGTATACTGCCATTTCGTAATGTCTATGCCATTAACCTAAACAGCTATATTGTCTTGTTTGTCTTACACTTTTCTATTGCCTTGTCCTTGCAATGTTGATTAGTTTTTTTGTTTTTTTTTTACATTTTTAACAGTGTTTTATTGCCCCACTACGAATTACTGTAGGAAAAAAGGAGTGTGGCTGGAGAATTTTATTATATTCCAAAGAATATAAATGACAATAAAAGAACCTTGAATCTTGAGCTGTTAAAAAGTACGTCTTTTCTAGTTATATTTGAAGTGTGAAAACTAAGTCTCCCAATAAATAAACAAAATATCTCAGGAAAGAGTTACAGTACTTCTTCTCTTGTGTATTTAAAAGGTCTGGTAAGCAACATCCTGCAATCAATGTATAGTAGTGAAAAATCACAAATTAGCCATTCCTTGTATTGCGATAAAAAGACACTCCCTTCCATTTTGTAATACAATCTCACAAAACATTCAGAAAAGAACTCCAGATGAGGCAGCAGTCAATCACAGGACCCACTCAAACACACGTCTATACTCATTCATACCTGACCGATTTCTTATGTCATTTAATGCAAGTCTTTGGGGTGTGAGAGGAGAAATAACATATGATCTTGTATAAATATTACTGACTCCTGTAAAATGAAACTTTGTGTTTAAAAATTAATCTGATTCATTCACTCATTCATTGTATAAGCTACCTGAGCTTGAGTATGGACCATAAAGTTATATTCATGAAATTAGCTTTTGTTCCTCCTTTACACCCAAGCACATCTCACAAAAGCATTTTTAATGCAATGACTGTACTTTTTACAAATACTACACACATTCCCTTGCTCTACACTTTGCAAAAATTTATGTTCATTTCAGACAACAGTATCTTTCTAATCTCTCCTTTATCAATATCCATTGAGATTTTAATTGCTTTATGATACAGTTTTGAAATTTGCTGGAGAGTTACTGAAAAAGATGAGCTGACGTGGTTGATAATCCAAGCTGGCAGATGTTTTCCTACAGCACAATGGTCAGCTACAGTCCATTTTTCTCTGTCTCTAGGTTATTACAAATTAATTCATTACTTTTGTATCTTCACTTTGTAAATAAATGGATCAAGAGAAAAACACACATCTAAAATTTATGGATCCAAAAACTCATAGAGTATTTTGTGGCAGCTAAGGAGGCAAAATATAAACAAAAATGGGGGCTTTATCACACAGAATAATGTAAGGGGTCATTACAGAAAGAGAATACAAAGTAACAGAAGTACAACAATAATCCTATAGCCTATCTGGGCCTGTCTATAAAGGCTGTTGATCCCCAACTACTAGGTGAGATGGCTCGTTCACTGTCCTACCAAACAGCCACCTTCTTAACACCTATCTCTCTCTTTTACTCTTTCTTCCATGGCCTCTCTGCATCATATCTGTTAAGCCCCTTCCACAAACATTTTTTCTCTCTCTTATTCTAGACTGAACAATGCCAAGCTATGAAGTGGTTCTAAGCCACATTCCAGGGTAACTTCAAGCCAAAATCACTTTTGGGATTAAGGGATGGCAACATATTTGTTCCAGGGACTTCAGGCTAGAACTTTCTCGAGTGGTCCCTGATGTTCCTGTAACCCTAAGGTTTCATAGGTTCATAGGGTCAATATTGTAACAAATAGTTGAGCAATTCAATAAAAATGTTTACAGTCTGTCATCATATGAGTCAGGATGAAGGGTCATGATATGGTCCTATTTCTTACTACTTGGGACCATAAGCTGTCTCTCATCAATTCAAATGTATTCCACCTTCTGCCAAGTTTCTGTGGCCCCACATTCTCCTAGTGAGTGTGTAGGTCTCCCTTACTAGAACATTTGAACAACCTAGATGAGAACAGGCCATTTAGCCCAACAAAGCTTGCCAGTCCTATACACTTAATTCTTCTAAAATAACACCACATCTAGTTTTGAAAGTCCCTGAAGTCCTACTGTCTACCACACTGCTTGGTAGCTTATTCCATGTGTCTGTGGTTCTCTGTATAAATACAGTATACTGGCATCTGTACTGGCTATCCATGGAACTTCCCCTGACTGGTGCCATCTGAATTTGACCTGCCTC
Organism: Erpetoichthys calabaricus; assembly: GCF_900747795.2. NCBI lineage: Eukaryota > Metazoa > Chordata > Cladistia > Polypteriformes > Polypteridae > Erpetoichthys > Erpetoichthys calabaricus. The sequence goes on from NC_041397.2 coordinate 34,060,100, forward strand.
TGGTAACTTTAAACTAAATGGTGTCCTCCTCACAATACTTAAAGTGTTAAACCCATTTAACCTTCATTGGCCCCTATAATTAATCTAAATCATGAATGACCTTACTGGACTGTGGTAGTGTTAGAAAGCCATATTGAAAACAAAATCTTTCCAATAATGTAGAATTTATCTGTCAGCACAATCATAATATACAACAGCCATGAACTTCATTCATATGTGGTAAAAATGAATTATGTACACACATTATCACAGAAATGGAATATCTTAAATATGTGGATAAAAGAACGTGTCACACATTTTATGAGAACGACCTAGGACGTGTTGTGCACTTGTCACTATCTACATCCAGATAGTGTGTGGAAGCCATTAAGAAGGCTAACATGAATATAAACCACATTAAAAACTCTCTTACTTTCACCTCTGCAACATATCTCGTGTTCACTCTTTTGTCTTCTTTTCTAATGTTGAGAAACTTGTCCATGATTTTATCACAATCCGCATCGATTACTGTAATTCACTACCCCTTCAAATCTTGCATTGCATTTCCAGTTAATTCAAAACTCTGCTACAAGTGTCCTTACACAAAACAGCAACAGCGTGCACATCACACCCATCCTGCTTCGCCTTCACTGGCTCCCTGTGTCTTACAGGACTGACTATAAAATTCTATCAATAACCTACAAAGTTTTACCAGACTGCATCAGTGACTTTTTCCATCACTGTACTCCTGTTTCCCCACTAAGGTCCTCTGATTCTGGCAATGTTGTTGTGCCCCACACTAACCTGCACTCTATGGGTGACAGGGCCTTCAGCTGTATAGAGTCCAGACCCCCTAAATTAATAAGATCAGCTGACTCAATTCATTCTTTTAAAAAAACAACTTAAAATTCATCTGGTCAGAGGGCTTTTACCTTAACCTAACTCTTTGCTCCTTCTTTCAGTTTACCTCTCTGTCCAGATGCTCAGGATAACTTGTTTGTATGTTATATCATAAATTATGTGACTTGTTCAGGCATTTCTTTTAGTATTAAATTAAGTAATATACTTTTACTCTATTTAATACTTTTGTATATCCTGTGTTTACTTGTTTATTGTTCTATGCATAAACTATTTGTATCACTTTGTTTTAAGTGCCTTGAGTATGGGAAAGGAACTTTACATATAAAATGTATTATTATTATTATTATTATTGTTAATGTACACTATATAGTCTGATGTGCACAGTACAAGTCAAGGGAGATTATGATTAAACTCTATAACTCATTAGTGGGGCCTCATCTGGAGTAATGTGTGCAGTTTAGTTTATATTACAAAAATGAAATAACATCGCTACAGAAAGTCCAGAGAAGAGCAACTAGGCTGATTCTGGGACTGATAACTAAGAGCTATAAGGAAAGTCTGACGGAGATGAGCCTTTTTAGTTTAAGCAAATGGAGGCTAAGAGATGACATGATTGAACTGTTTAAAATTATGAAGGGAATTTAAACATTGGATCCCAACTGTTAATTTAAAATACATTCTTCAACAACAATACGGTCACACGGTTGGGATCCTGTTAATGGTAGATTTCACACAAATGCTTTTCTTCTCACAAAGAAGCAGAGACAAACAGAATAAATTGTCAAATATTGTAGTAAATGGTAAGACTTCAGCGACCTTCACATATCTCACCAATTAATGTGTTTACGTGTGCTGCAATACCCTGATTATTAACAGAAACCTGATTTCTAAAATGCCTTGTAAATCCCTATTCTGATTAGAGAAATCAAGTTATTGGCCGCAGACAAACCTGATTAACAGAGGTAGATTTCTCTGTGAATAATCCGATAATGTTGCCATGTACAGTAAACCCTTAACTGGTTTACTGTTCAGAATTGTATAGTCTGTGCATGTCCATTGGACTCTGTCAGTCTGCAAAAGCATTTGCTTTCAGCAGCCACAGGTAGAAGCTTCCACAAAATATATTTCCAGAGGCAACTGTTTGGGCAATCACATTATTCCTTCTCCTGGCTGAAATAATCTGTCTCAGTATTTCAGAAATCTGTAAATTTGTGTTGATGATTTGAATGTACAGTGCTAACTGATGAAAACAATCTCAAGAGCAGTAAGATAACATGTTAAAAGTAATGTGTGTTAAGCAGTCTTGAAATAAAAATACCTGCATGATTATTATTTCAGTAACACTGGATATAAGGCAAGAAGCACACATACTGGGCTCCTTTGTAGGGCTCAATCACACAGTCATACAGAAATACAGAAAAGAGTTTGCTGCATGCAATCTGGTAATAGAAATCTATTTATAAACCATCAATTTGAGTAAAAATATTTATAAAACACAAGAAAATGATCACAGGCGTCATGCTTATTTTCTGATTCATGGTAGCTAATGATGACGTTTAACTCTTTTCTACACAGTTTAATGATGTTACAGTGTTTTGATAAAAGAGCCATTCAGATGTTTATTTGCACATGTAAATGCAAATTATTAAGAAACCAGCTTACTGCCTTAATCAGGTTATTCACCTTAAATCGATTATGTGTGTGCATCTAAAAGAAGTGAGTGTTCTTTTAGAGAATCAAGATAAAAAGGATCCATAAGATGGTCAGGCTGCTTTGCTTGTTCTACTCAAAATAGTTCTAATGTTCTTATATAAAAAAATGGTCAGTTGATAAGTTAAAGAAGCGTAATTTCTTTGGCTACCTGCAGAAATATAATGAAAGCTGTTGGGCTCAGAAACAGATATGTGAATGAGTGGATGTTAAAATAATAAACTGTCAAAATCAACACCAAGAATTGCTTAACAGTATACACTAAGAATAAACAGACAGAGTTTCAGTTCATATTTTCTCATTTTCTGGATCACTTTTTTCCTGGTGAGGATCACAGCAGTAACAAGTTAAGCAGGTCAAACCAGGATTATTCCCCCACAATTGCCTTTGGCTCCTGTTAGGGAATTTCCAGGTGTTCCCAGACTTGCCAAGAGATTTTATACCTCCAGTGTGTCTTGGGTTTGCCAAAGGGATCACTGCACAGTAGGGGATATCCATGCCATATTAAACATCCAAACCATCCCAAATGGTACATAATGATTATGAACTTGCTGGATTTTGAGCTCCTCACATTTTCATGGAGAAACAAACCTGCAAGCCAAAGTTTCCACCATCTATATATATAATTCACTAAGCCGCCGACAAGTAGCCACCCATAGAAAGCACGCTGGAAGGGGCATGGATTCACTAAACCGCCGACAAGTAAGACACCAATGGCGCACGTAGGAAGGAGCCATGTCCACCAACTCTTAGACCATTGGATACGATGAAAACTTGCAGAGCCACGCCCACCAACTCGGACGCGATGCCTCGGAAAACATGCCGTCATTTCTGTTTGTCTGTGCCACAGTCCACATGCAGCTCTGAGCCACATTGACTTTTCATTAGTCAACCTCAGTGGAACCTTGGTTCACACAGAGGCAGCGCCAGAGAGAGACAGAGGCACACACACAGGCAGCGCGAGAGAGAGAGCCGCGCACACACACAGGCAGCGCCAGAGAGAGACAGAGGCACACACAGGCAGCCCGAGAGAGAGAGCCGCGCACACACACAGGCAGCGCCAGAGAGAGACAGAGGCACACACAGGCAGCCCGAGAGAGAGAGCCGCGCACACACACAGGCAGCGCCAGAGAGAGAGACAGATGCACACACACAGGCAGCGCGAGGGAGAGAGCCGCACATACACACAGGCAGCGCCAGAGAGAGACAGAGGCACACACACAGGCAGCGCGAGAGAGAGAGCCGCGCACACACACAGGCAGCGCCAGAGAGAGACAGAGGCACACACAGGCAGCCAGAGAGAGAGAGCCGCGCACACACACAGGCAGCGCCAGAGAGAGACAGAGGCACACACAGGCAGCCCGAGAGAGAGAGCCGCGCACACAAACAGGCAGCGCCACAGAGAGACAGAGGCACACACACAGGCAGCGCGAGAGAGAGCCATGCGATCCTTTAAAACTGAGGTTAAAACACAATGAAGGAAACAGTCTTTAAAAACCAATAAGCCCTGTGCCTCTTTTTCATTAGCGTCTCACCTGCTTCACCGATGCAGGCCCTGCAGCAGTCGAGACGCTCTCTAACCAGCTGACCTTCTCTGTGCCTGACTCCACTACTGTCAGTCGCTTGATTAAAAATGGCCTTTTGAAGGGGAGCTATGGACCCACTATACCATAGGAACACATTGCCTTCAAGCCTGCTCTCGCTCACTCTAACATACCGGCTTTCTCTCTCTCCTCACTCGCTCGCACACTGCACAGGGGAGAAATGCCCGCAGCACGACTCCACCCGGAAACCGTTTCAGCCACACTTCCATGCCCCTCGCTACACTGTGAGGGCAATGATTATTTATTTAAAAATGGCCTTTTGAAGGGGAGCTGTGGACCCGCTATACCACAGGATCACCTGTGACATTGCCTTCACATTGTTTTCCTTTTATTTATGATCCCGTCGAGCAGATCAGACACCCAGGCAAACAACACTGAATAATCAATAGCTGCAACCACTTTGCCCGCCCCAACTCCTCACCTGAGTCGGTTTCGTCTGTGTTCAGCAGTGTGTTTCCCAAACTCGGTCCTGGTGAACCCCTGTGGATGCAGGGTTTTGTTCCAACCAGATTCCTAATCATTAATGCCGGTGAAACTCATCCAGGATAAGTCGGTTTTTCAAACGCAGCCGTGTAGCAGATTAGTCTAGCAGGATGTAATAATCCGAGATGAATGCGCGCCCCCGCGCTGAGTGAAAAGCCAATGTATATTGAGTCTAGAAAACATGATCAGCAAGCCTTTGATAGGCTGCAACAAAATGATGAAAGAACGGGCGCATTTTTTCTCACAAGCTGGGTGGGTGGGTGTTAGTTAATTAGTTACTTGAAGGATTTCAAGATTTAATATGCACAAGCGGTAACACTGCAAAAGCAGCCCAAACCAGAAAAGACAGCTGGCAAAAAGTGGCCGACAAATTAAACATGTGTGCATTGTACTTACTGAAAGCAGCATTACAGATTTTGCAAATGTTCATTTTTTCCCTCTGCTTAAAAAACATTAAAAAGCGGCGTGATTATGCGGCGTATACTACGCCGCGGGTTGGTATGCAGCGTGTAAAACAGTTTGTCGTGGATAATTCGCCTTTTACTTTAACACGAAGACAATTTCCTGTTAGATTTGCCTTTGCGATGACAATTAATAAGGCACAGGGCCAAACTTTCAAAAAGATGTGCATGTATCTGCCAAAACCAGTTTTCAGTCACGGACAGTTGTATGTTGCTCTCTCCAGAGTTCCATCTTTTCATTCACTTACTGGTATGTCTGCAGGAATACGTGCAGCGAGCGAGCAACACACACACACATACAGGCGCGCGCGAGAGAGAGCGAGCGCTGGACGCATAAGAATAAGAATACTGCATTACATTGATATACCGGTGTTTTCAGTATTCAAAGCGCTATCCACACAGGGAGAAACCGGGAAGCAAACCCAAAATCTTCCACAGTCTCCTTACTGCAAAGCAGCAACACTACCACTGCGCTACAAGGCAGTTAAAGAATGCACCGGGCTCGATTTTGTTTTCACTTCTGTTTACAGTGATCGGATCGTAGCGTGCATTATTGCAATGTTACTTTTCTTGGTGGCTTATTACATTACGGATGTTTCACATGTTAATTTTTTTCCCTGTGCTTAAAAGACATTAAAAAAAGTGTTTCTCAACTGTGACTCCGGCACAACTCAGTACGCAAGCTATATTAAGCGTCAACAACGAAGACTCGCTACACCTTAATGAACAAGTGCTGAAACTTGTCCCTACCGACGAAGTAACTTTCACCAGCGTGGCCTCCATCGTCACAGACGATCCCCCTTTCAGTCACGGACAATTGTATGTTGCTCTCTCCAGAGGTCCATCTTTTCATTCACTCACAGTGGTATCCACAAACCCACCCCATTTGGACAACTGTGTCGTTCAGGAAGTGTTCATCCATCAATACATAATTATGCGGCGTATGCTATGCCGCGGGTTGGCTAGTAGGTCTATATTCACGAGCACAAGTAAGAATAAAATAGATGATTGATCTATGAATTAAAACAAATTCTTCAAGAAGTAAGGATATTACTATATTGAGATGAAGTAATAAATAAACATGGTCAAAGAGGATTAGAGAATGAGCAGCCTAAAACAGTCATATAAACCAGAGGGCGGCATGATGGCACAGTGGGTAGCGCTGCTGCCTTGCAGTTAGGAGACCTGGGGACCTGGGTTCACCTCCCGGGTCCTCCCTGCATGGAGTTTGCATGTTCTCCCCATGTCTGCATGGGTTTCCTCTGGGTACTCCGGTTTCCTCTCACAGTCCAAAGACATGCAGTTTAGGTGCATTGGCGATTCTAAATTGTCCCTAGTGTGTGTGCATGTGCCCTGCGGTGGGCTGGCGCCCTGCCCGGGGTTTGTTTCCTGCCTTGCGCCCTGTGTTGGCTGGGATTGGCTCCAGCAGACCCCCGTGACCCTGCAGTTAGGATATAGCGGGTTGGATAATGGATGGATGGATATAAACCAGAAGTCTGAGTTAAATGAGTTTGGTTTATGTGTGAAGCAATTTGTTATCAGAGGGTAGTAGGTGAACATCATGAGAAGCTGACTTAAGCCAAGGGATTAAAGGAAATGATGCAAAATTCTACCAACAGACTGCAGCAAAAGAGACAACATTACTGAAACATGAATTTCCCTGGAGCAGATCAAAAATAATATAGGCATAGCAAAGTGAAGAAGAAACTAATCATTGACTTGTGAATTGTTTTAAATAGTTTATAATAAATAAGCTATTTTTCTTCCAGTTCACCCAGTAAAGAATACAAACCCAAAATTAAAAATGCTCCATTCATTGCATGGGCCGCCTAAATGTGCAATCTGTAAATGTCATTGATGTTTGTAATAAGTTAAAATTAACAATAACTACATGTTAGAACTTTATTGTCTGGCTATGGTATGGCAAAAAAAATAGACGCTTGAACATACAACTGCCAAATAACACTAAAAGAAATGCTTGAGTGAACAACATAAAAAAATGAAAATCATAAACCTCTAATAATAAGAATATATACCAAAAATAACATCATTCCTACTGATTAAACAAATTTAAAAGAATACAGTTTCCTGTAAAATTGTGTTTTGCAATGGCCGTCCACAAAAGCCAAAGTCATTCAGTAAGACAACTAGTCACTGATCCACTGAATTAGTGTTTTACTCATGTCCAATTTTCAAGAGTAAGATACTCCAATGAACTAATAATATCATCCCAGGGAAAGAAAAGTACAAATACTGTAGACAGAAAAGTGCATTGTTAGAGACATTAGGCACCTTCTCATGGCAGGAACGTTTTCAGGAACCATGGACTTTTCAGAAAATAAGGAACTCAGACCATTTGTAGTTTCTACTAATTTTTTAGCTCCTACTCCAGGATTTGTATTTTGTTTTCAATCAGGAACTATTGGGCGGGGCTGGGTAATGAATTGTGCTGATTGGCAGACCACAAGGTCTGGCGCTATCTTACAATTTCTGTTAGTAGTTTGGACTTGGGAGAGTTATCGGTGAAGATGGGGCGCCACACTCTTAACCATATCACTTTCCAATAGCCGCCTCCTTGGTGTGCTGCGCCATGCATTGTGTCAGATCAATAATATCCCTGGTGAAGTCACGACTGGTTTGAAGCAAAAAGATGGGCATGTCCCCTCTGAACTCCTGATTGTGCTGCACTTCATACCACATCACTCTTTATAGCTGCTTCCCTGCTTCCCATGCGCCGGTATCCTTCAATAAGGGCACGCACAAAAGCCTTTATTCGCCGCGCCCAATTGAGGTCGCCCTTTTGAAGCTTGCCTTTTTGTGCGCGCCCTTATTGAATAGAACCCAATGCGCCATGCGGGTGAGTGTGTTGCCCGTGAACACCTGATTGCACCATACTTTGCACCGCATCACTCATCTTTGCACATCACCCTGTTTTGTATAAAGGCTACAGTTTGTATTGTGCAGTGGGAATGCAACACACAAAAGTGGCAATGGGCTACAAGTAGACCACAGGTTCCGGCAGTGGGAAAATGCCTACAATACTTATGGATTAACTGACGGCACTGCAACTGAGGCCCATTGTCCTAGGAAAATTCCTGAATGAAGCCGGGTAGCACAGCTAGTAGCGAATAACAAATGAAAAACTCTATTTACAGCACCACAGTGGATGTATGTATAAATATGCCACACCATGACTCGGGTTGGTGTCTGCCTGGCACCTGATGGTATCAAGATGGGCTCTGACACCACCTAACTCTAAAATTTGATTAAAATTTTGATTGCTTTCACTTTCTGTTGTGCTTTTCCCTGTGTCACATAGGTCAGTACTAAGCATTAGGGCGGGGCGAGATGTAACATTATTAAAATGTACAAATGCTACAAGCTTAGTTGGAGCAGAAACCAACACAGGCAGATGGGAAACAGTGAGTATGCATGTAATGAATTGTGGGAAATCTTTGTAAAAAAATAAATAAAATACAAAAAAGTAGAGATTAGGTTTCAGCAATTAACAAGTCTTAGGTTTCAGCAACTAACAAGGCTGAAGGTCTAGAAAGAAACTGGAAATACTCATGAGTTCTACATGAAAACTAAAAATAGATGTTTGAAACAAAGAAAACGCTCATTATGTCCTCTCAGCAATGAGCTGTTTGTTTTTTTGGGTACTTGCTATCTCACTCCTATAGCAATGACTGGTAGTCTGAGAAGGGGAGACTGGGCATTCCTTGCATAGCAAGACCAAATATTGTTACACGTCACTTCAATACACAGATCTTTTAAGTGTTCAAATATACAATTAATTTTAGCTTTCAAAAAAGAAAATACATATATATACTGTATATCTATGCACATAAGCGAATATTATAGATTATACATTGAAACCAAAGGTTTTTGGAACTTCTTAGTACAAAAAAAATGTAATTATAAAAAAAAAAAAAATCATTAAAAAATGGCTTATACTGTATATTGCACCAGCCACATGCTGGGCTATTTAAATATATTTTTTTAATATTAAAAAGAGACCACTAGCATGATACATGAGCTCCCTCTAGTGTCACCAAATGTGAAACAACACTAAACCTAATCTAAAAAAATGAAATATGCTGTGTATTGTTTAACAGTATTGTATAACAACAAAACTCTTTCAATAACCTTGAAATTCATCTCATACTTTGTGACTAAGAACTGAATAAGATGATTAGAAATTGTCCATGGATGGATAAATAGTTAACTAATCTCTCCCATTTAAGGCAGACTTGGTGGTACTGCCATCTTACTGCTTTTCTGACTTTGTTTAGTTTGGGTCAAGGTTTCTGACTGTATAGTATATTCACTTGGGATTGACCCCATAGTCTAAATACATGCTGTCATATCAGGTGGAAATGCAAACATGTAGTGTGTTTCTACAGTGTACATAGTGTATTGTGATATATGAGCATTAATGTGTTTATACAGTAAGAGTTAATTATGAATGCTTCTCACCAGTAACTCACCAGTATGAGAAAATCCCCACAGATGATGTCTAGTTATGCATCTAACTCTAATCCCCTCCGCACCAAACTGTTTTCTGGTCCAAAAAACAAATTTTAGGCCATTTTAAGACCATATTTTGTGTTCAAATTACACCCTTATGATAAAGAGTAAATCAATATGTGTTTTCAGCAAACATGATCAGAAGGACTTGAAGTTGTGCACAGCACATCAAGCATCCCCAGAAGTTCACCCTCTACTCCCTTTCATAAAACTTTTTAAAAATTTGGATTATTAATATTGGCATGAGGAGAGTCATTTTATACAGTTTCGTGTTGCTGATCGCACATATGATGATCTATCTTACTAAACCACAGTTAATTTATGCACGGCGGACGCACCAAGGCGCACGCGTACTGCCACCGAGGCGCATGCGTACTGCGCCGTGTCGCCCGCCCCAGAGTCAAACGCAGCGGCTTCCCAAAACACGTCGGCTTCCCAGAGTCAGTAGATGGCGCCCAAAAAACACCACCTGTAAACTAGACTTAATGAACGAAGGCGCCCACACAAAGAAACTGCTTTAGTTCAAATAGGGTTATTCAATTAAATGGAAACTTTACCATGCCTACGACCTGTGAACTAAACCTGAGGTAAAGCATGCATGCCAGGTTGTACAGCCGCCCGGACAATGAACGAGCACGCCCACAACGCGCTTTTGACACAGCACAGGCAAAGGAGGCACATATCCAAATGGAGGGAGCTCAACGATTAGTAATACAAACACGAGCCCGTATGGCTACGACCTGTAAACAAGCCCGTATGGATACATGTTATTGAATTAAATGGAAACTTACCATGCCTACGACCTGTGAACTAAACCTGAGTGTGCACGCCAGGTTGTACAGCCGCCCGGACGCAACCACCCACACCACCGCATATACCCTCCATGATATTTCATCACGCAGAAACTGATTGCCATTCTTGGATTTCCGATTCACTAGCGAATCGCGGGCTTACTTGTATTTTTGGTATTCAATTCTTTGCTGATGGTCCTAGCCCTCTAAGAGCAACTCCCATAAAGTTAAAAATGACAAATTTGAAATGTAAGCATGTGGGGCCTTATTTTAGATTATTTCAAGGCCAGTGGTTATGAATATGATGTTATAGTTTATTTTTGATCTTTTACTATAGATCTAGCCTTCTATCACAGGGAGAAAAATCACAAACATTTATTACAATTGAGAATATTTTAACATTTAAGCAGAAGCACATATTTTAAAATTTCAAATATCTGATGCAAATATTCTTGTTTATTAGGTACTTATTATACTGTATTTCATGGAATACATCATTTCTTATGAACACTCTGAATTAGGCCGGTTTGCACTAATTCAGACTTTCTAACAGGAGAACACCAAGACAGCTGTTAAGACAGTAAGAAAATATACAGAAGTGCTTCCACTTATAAAAAGTAAATTAAACCCAACTCATTCTGCTTACATTTCATCAATATGTATACATAGGTAGCAAATTACATCAAAGACACCGTATATAGGACATATATTTACACATACATAAACCTCACATACTGTAACAAAATATGTTAATTGCAAAATAAAGAAAACAAACACTAATACTCAAAAGCACAAACACTGTAATTTTGTAACTTTCGTTCTTTTTTAAATCAAATGTTTCATCTTTAAAAGGTGCACACAGATATGCAAGGAAGACCCAGACTATCGGAATGCATTGTGGGCTCAGAAGAAATTGAAACAATCAGATCGCATAGGTCCTTGAAATGACGTTACAACCCGGGCTGGCAATAATCATGTGGTCAGCAAGCGGAAAACATCTACACGATGCTGTTACAGCTCTGTGATGTTACGTTGGCCGTACAAAGAATCATGGTGCATTTGGAAAAATATATTTGCATAAGCCATCAAATTTTGAAGAAAAAATTAGGCAAACAAGGTCAGCATCGCAGAGCATATTCACTGTGAAAAATGCTTTGGCGAATTTCACCGAACAACACTATTTAATACTAATTTCAACTCGATATTGGGTACTTCTTTCATATGTTTAGGAAATATGAACTAAGGTTAGAAATAAATCCTCCACAATCAGCCACTAACCACTTGAGTTGGAATTTGGCATGTAAGTAAGCTATTTTAGCCAGTGATAATATAAATGATACTGTAAAAATGCTGTTCACAAATAGACAATTACATTTTATAATCACTATTATTTTTAAATATGGCTTACTGTTACAAAAACTTTTATTAACCAAAAATATGACATCTGTCTCAAAGACAGTTTTTATTCTAGGGCTGTTATTGAATTAAATTCAGCACTAATTTTTACTTCTATAGACTGGTTTAATACAGCTAGCACTGGTAATGTTCATGTGTATATTAATATCTATTTTTAACGGACTTCATGTTTTATTATTCTTAACAAATTGTTTTTATATAAAGGCATAGGCTATGTTTACGTTTATATTATACTTATGTTTATGCTCAAATGTACACTATGTTTTACTGGGAGCTCTCACTAAGTTTGTTGTACATTGTGCAATAACAATAAAGGCGATTCTGTCTCTTTGATGAAGTAAATAAAAAAAAATGAAAATGCTTCACCAGTTAACTGAACATTATGCCATTTGCATATCTTCTACAACTTGTAACTTGGTATCATTCTGAGTAAAGGAGGGCACCTATAAGAGTGCTAACTTGTGTTACAGTACGTAATGTACATATAAACTGCAACAAAAACAAACACACAAACACACACACACACAAGAGGATTGTCCAGTATATTTACATTGTGCTCCAAAGTTTGAAAACAAACATCACTCAAAAAAGAAATAATAAAGAGAGTATCGACAAGAGGAAAATCCATTAATAAAACAAAACTGTAGCTCCATCTAGTGTTCTGGTTTACTTACTTTTTCTATTGCTGGAAAACAGCAATTTGCAAACATAACTTACTGTTTTACGCAACATAAGATAAAGTTTTATAAATCAGGTACCTTGATGGAGACTGCCACTTTGTTTTGAGTCCTGTCTTGCAAAGCTCATTTGTTAATACTTGTTTCCAAATGCAGATCTCAGCTACAAGACCTGTTTATTAATTCTTAAATTCTGACACTAAATTGTAGGTAACCATTTAGAAATAGTGACTTACCTGTTAGTACATCATGCCTTTGTTGTCCAAAGAAGTCTCAGTGCCTAAATGTTTCTAGTGGATCCAACTAGCCTTACACCCTCTGACACAAAGAGAGATAGGGAATACCACATTCTTGATTGTCTTCTTCCTATAAAACAGAAAAGCTCAGATGACACCATAAACTCTTCTAGCTACTCTTTACTGAAATAAAATCCCAATTCCCCTCATAGCATTACTGTGTATGTCATCAATTTACAATTATTAGATCTTGGATATGGAAAAAGATAATCTGCTGTGGCAACCCCTAACGGGAGCAGCCTAAAGAAGAAGAAAATCTTGGATGTGGTCATGTCAGATCCAAGCTGTCATTAATACTCAAGAAACACCATAGATGCCAAAGTAATAGAACAAGGGAATTTTTTATTTAAAAAAAATGACACATGAGAAGATGTGAACTACAAGCAAGACAGTATATAACAACAAAGGAGAACAAATCATCTGTTGTCCCAAAGGCCCTTTCTAGACATTGTTTTCCCCTAAGTATGAAAAATGGTATCCATTATGCGTTTTTCCATAAAGTTAATTACCAGTCTCCCTACTACTCTGTACTGGTTAAAGCAGGTTTAGGAAATGGATGGATGGGCATTTATTTTTAACTCATGTCAATTCTTGCATAGTTTAATGAATGGTGTAATATAAAACATATAGTATAATTAACACATAAAAACTCCAGTTCCTATGATGGCTTCTAAATCTCTCTATCATTATACTGAGTCCTGGCTAACAATACTATCTGTCTATTCCTAATAATATCCATGTACCAATATATGTGTGTGTCTATCTGCATGAAGTTACAATAAAAGGAATACTGTAAATGTAATAAGCAGGACAATTATTTTAGAAAGCGGAGAAAGTAAAATATTGACATGTACCTGCAAATTACCATATACAAGTTGTCTCCATTTCATAAAACACATTTTAAATTTGCTGTATTTCCAATCCACATAGGTCCATATTTTACTATTTAGATCCTGTCAAGATCAATTTCACGTTTGAAGTTTCTTCACTTACTCTACGGCTACATGAATTCTCTTCCACAAATCTGCATAAAGCAATGCTAAACTAGCCTGGTACGAGTGAGTGTGTTGTGTTTTGTGAATGAGCCTGTTGATAACCTGCTACTGTGACATTGTACTGCTTATCACTTTGCTGTGAACTGCATGCTAGTGCAGAAAGGTTTAATTATAAAAGTGGGGCAGCAGCTTTTGGAAAAGTATGGATTTCTGTAGAAAAACATTCTAGTCAAGTCAAGTCAAATGGCTTTATTGTCATATCATCCATACACAATATTGCAGCAAACAGTGGCAAGAAACGTTTTCCAGGACCACGGTGTAATGTATACATAAACACAGGACAAGCACAAGACAGGTAAAGAACTATATTATACTATAATAGATACTGTAAATAAATAATTAAAAATAAATAATAGGTAAGTGAATAGATAGAAATCATTTTAAAATCTACAGTAATAAATATACAATTAATAAATTATAACAATAAAACTAATAATAAAAAGCAACAGTAGTTACAAGTGTAACAAATGAACAGCATATAAATTTACTACTAGGAGCGGATCTGAGGGCAGGGGGAGCATCACAGAGTCCGAACAGGCTAAGTGTAGAAGATGTAGTACCTGTCAGGGGCAGAACTGTTTTGGATGATACGGTATCTTCTTCCAGATGGAAGTGGTACAAAGAGAACATGGGAGGGATGGGAGTGGTCCTCCACAATGCTGAAAGCTTTGAAGATGTAATGCTTTACAAAGATATCTTCAATGGAGGGCAGAGAACCCAAAGGTCTTTTCTGTAATGTGCATTATCTGTTGTAAGAGCTTATGGTCAGAAACATAGCCATTCCTAACCAGGCAGTGATGCAGCTGGTCAGAACACTCTCACTGGTACCTCTGTGAAATGTGATGAAAATGGGAAGAAGGCCACTGCTGTGCTTTCCTGGCTGTGTAGGTGATGTTGATTGACCAAGCAAGTTCTGCTGGCAGGTGCATACCAAGGAATTTGTTGCTGTTGACCAGTTTCACCACAGAGCCCTCGATGTGCAGTGGCTATGGACAGAAATGGACAGAATGGACCTTTCTGAAGTCAACATACATCTGTTTCGTCTTGCCCACATTAAGAGACAGATTGTCGTACCTGTACCAGTCTGCCAGTTGTCGTATCTCCATTCTGTAAGCTGACTTATCTTAATTGCTGATGAGACCCACCACTGTTGTGACATCCACAAACTTAATGATGGCATTAGAGCTGTACACAGCCTCAGCAGAGTGAACAGAAGAGGGCTTAGTACACAGCCCAGGGATCACCAGTATTCAACATGATAGTACTGGAGATGGTGTTTCCAACTGGAATCTCTCTGTTAGGAAGTTCAGAATCCAGCTGCATAGGGAAGTGCTGTAGCCTAGCAGACCTATCTTCCCTATGAGCTTCTGAGGGATGACGGTGTTGAAAGATGAACTGAAGTCAATGAAAAGTAACCTAGCATAAGTATCTCTTTTGTCCAAACGGGACAGGGCCAAATGAAGAACAGTCAATATGGCATCTTATGATTCAGGCGAAAAATAAATTTTAGTGGGTCATGTGATGTAGCCTTTTCTTTTCTTATAATTTATTAATAAACCATCATTTTTTACAGTGTTGTCTTTCCTCACTGCTCAAATTAATCAAAACATTTGCAGAATTAAATATAGTAGGAACAGCCATCTATAAACATTGTCAGCTATTAAATTTATGTGAATAAATTAAAATACTTTAGAACATTAGAAACATATTGACAAGAACATGCCAATCAGCCCAACAAAGCTTACCAAACCTACAGTATCTAATTTCTTCAAAATAACATCATGTCGAGTTTTGAAGGTCCCTAAAGTCCTACCATCTACCACACTACTTAATAATTTATTCCACGTGTCTATGGTTCTCTGTGTGAAGCAATTCTTTATGTTTGTGCAAAATTTACCCTTAGCAAACTTCCGTGTCTCTGTGTTCTTGCTGAACACATTTTAAAGCAACAGCCTGGGTCCACTATATTAATTCGTTTCAAAATTTTAAACATTTCAATCAAGTCACATCTTAATCTCCTTATGCTTAAGTATTTAACATCTTCCTTAAAAACAAAACTGGAAGTCAACATGCAGCATTTGTTACAGTGACCTCTGCTGTACTGTATACCAGCAGGAGAGGACATAGAATCAGTAATGTAACGGGCCTGCTAATTTGTTTGATCGGCATGGTCAATTTTGAAAGGAAATGCCACTTGCTATGCTGCATGAGGACTCCTGGAAGGATTTAAAGTACAGTTTGAAGGACACATGTGGAAATCTCTTTTTCCAATAAATGTATAAATTTCATCAATTCACTAATTTTTTTATTCATTAGTTTTCTGAACCTGTTTATTAGTACACAGGATCACAAAGCTTTGCTTTTGTGATAGAAGAGGTCACTGGATAATGACTCTCATCCCTTACACGAGGTTTTGGCTAAACACAGGATTACCTTCTGTAACAGACTGAGACAACTGTATTGCTCCATGGAGTGTTATCTGAGGTTGTATCTACCATAGCCATCAGGCTCTATAATGAGTCACGCTTCACCCAAGGAGGTATTGTTCGCTGTGTGCCAAATGGTACTGTGACATCTTAACAGACAATGACATGTGTGTAGGATACCATGCCAATATACTGTCAATAACTGATATCCTGAGAAACTGCAAATGATATGTATGTGTAATTCTAAACATTTTGCATTTCATAAATGCTTATACTTTGTTAATATACTGATACATAATTGTAATTTGTGTATTTGTACCTTGCTAACATACTTAAAAAGTATAATTCTTGTTATACTGTATGTCTGCTGCTGTAATCCTGCAATTTTGTGATAATAAGCTTCTATCTATCTATCTATCTATCTATCTATCTATCTATCTATCTATCTATCTATCTATCTATCTATCTATCTATCTATCTATCTATCTATCTATCTATCTGATTATCAGGGGCCAATTTAGAATGACCAGTTAAACTAACCTGCACATCATAGGGATGTGGGAGAAGAAAACCCTGCGGACACTGGGAGAACTCCAAAAAAGAACAACTAGACACAGAATTTGAAGCCACTGAAGCCATGAAGCAACACTTCTACACATTCCACTAATGTGCTGCCACAGATATAAACATATTTTAGAAAAATATAGTTTATTCAGAAATTGTGGTAATTTCCTTCTATGTGCTATTTATAAAAAGAATCCATTATTTATCAATAGACAAAACTTTACAATTTAAATAAAAATACAACCAAACAATTCATATACTGAAGAATGTAAAACTAACAAAGCATTGCTGTCAGTGCTTCCTTAAAATAATACGCTTGTAATGAAAAAGAAAAAAAACATGAAGAGAACTGCTGAGAGGCTAACATAAGAAAAAAGGAATGCATTTGAGATGCTGCCAGTGAACAGATACCCATAAATAAAATACAATTTGCTGGCAGAAGAATAACAAAATTACGCACACAATGACAGCAGTATTGCAGAAGAATCTAGGGAGTTTACTGTTATAAAACTGTCATTGAATAGGACATTTTGAAAAATGGTTCAAAATCTGTCTTAATGTTGCCAAGAGTTAGATCATGAATTGAAAAAAATGAATGTTTAGGAACAATCCCGTCTTGTGCGCCTTGCTGATTCAGTCAAGCGATGTATAAAGGCATTAAATGTGTCAAACTCATCTGACTTCTTTTTTTCCCCCTTTTCATTTAGTTAGCAGCAAACATGCATTCATTACACACTGCAAATTTTCTCATACCATTTTTACATGTAATAGACAAATGAAGCAAGATACCATCTTAACAAAAAAATCTTGCAGAAACACAAATTTATCTCCTCTTTAGGACCAAGTAGCTTTTTTTTAACAAGCAGCTACAAGTTAAAGACCCTAGTAAATAAAAACACTAGTATAGCCTGCTCTAAAGTTAAAAAGTGTTCGCAACTTCATTCAGACAATGAGAACTGGAGGGCATGCTTCAGAAATATAGAATATATCTCTGTCTGTTCTCATAACTGTACCTTTCAATTCTTCACTGGGCAGCATTTACAAGTGTTTTGGCAACAACGTAATTAAAGGCTTAATAAATTCACTTTTTACTATCCACCGACTTGTGCATTTTTGATCCCACATTGTTTTTATTATGGGGGATGCAGAGAACATCAGATACAAGGCAGAAACCACTCCCTTGAATGGATGCCAGTCCATGGCATCATACATTTTATCACACATCCAAACTTACTGATAATGGGCCAGTTTAGAGTCACCAGTTATCCTAGCCAGTTTATTTTTTAAATTTCTAATAATGTAGACTGAAAAATTTATTTACACTATGAAATGTAACTTGTGATGAATGGGTAACATTTTAATATAAGTGCAAATATTTCCAGTTAATACAGGTAGGTCAGCAGATGTGAGTCTGCATATAAAGTCCCCAAATTTTTCTTTTCAACTAAATTTTAATGTATTGTCTTCTAGCAACTTCCATTTTTTACTTACTAATAAGTGAATTAATTTTGAAGATGAATAAATTATCACATAGCAGTCATTACTAACTGTGACCAAAAGTACTGCACAGTATGGACTTTATAACCATTTTCATTTATTTTGTGCTTTCATATGAATGTGTCACTAAATGTAGCCAGCACCGTATGCACTCATACTGTAAGCTTGATCACAAGTATGCAATTTGATTGGTATCAAGCCATTTAGCCGAGCAGTAAAATTACTGATAATAATTTCTAAACTGACTTTCCAGCCAGGAGGTGACACTCTGAGCAATCTCTCAGCAAACACAGCATGACTGTGCTGAGAGATCAGTTGTCAGTTAGTCATATTTTTTTTGTGCTATCATTATCATTTTTCCAACTCTATTAGGTTTTGTATCATTATCAATAAGTACACAATGTTTAAGAATAAAGTTGACATTAGAACTTTAGAAACTATTGGTTGAGAATGTGCCATTCAACCCAACAAAGCTCACCAGGCCTATCCACTTTATTCTTCCAAAATAACATCAAGTCTAGTTTTGAAGGTCCCTAAAGTCCTACTGTCTTAACAAACTGCTTGGTAAATTATTTCATGTGTTTCTACAGTATGTATCTTGCTTTGACTTGTCCACTAAACATCGTGCTATATAAACTAACATTCTGTTAGCCTTCTAAATGGCTTCTGAACACTGTCTGTTCAGACATACTGTACATGAATGTGCTTCAGTCAATTTATTAATAAATTTGAAAAATGTTTTTGTAAAATATTTTTCAATAGCAGACATTTTCACCGCAAGTTCTAACTTAAATACAAAATCGGGCTATGAACGTCCACAGGAATAGAACTAATTTTTACCCTAGGAACATCATTATTGTTCCTCCCCCACACTATGCGACTCTTCAATTCCACCCGAGGGGGTAAACATTAACATTATACAAAGTTATTGTCTGTTTTTTACTTGCATTTTTATCACTCTAATTTAATATTGTTTTTCATCAGTATGCTGCTGCTGGAGTATGTGAATTTCCCCTTGGGATTAATAAAGTATCTATCTATCTATCCATCCATCCATTTTCCAACCCGCTGAATCCAAACACAGGGTCACGGGGGTCTGCTGGAGCCAATCCCAGCCAACACAGGGCACAAGGCAGGAACCAATCCCAGGCAGGGTGCCAACCCACCGCAGGACATACACAAACACACCCACACACCAAGCACACACTAGGGCCAATTTAGAATCGCCAATCCACCTAACCTGCATGTCTTTGGACTGTGGGAGGAAACCCACGCAGACACGGGGAGAACATGCAAACTCCACGCAGGAAGGAACCAGGAAGCGAACCCGGGTCTCCTAACTGCGAGGCAGCAGCGCTACCACTGCGCCACCGTGCCGCCCATCCATCTATCTATCTATCTATGTATGTTATTTATTTGTTAATATCTTTTTATACATTCCACCAGATTACGCAGGAGATTACAAAAGAGATGATTGTTGACTTTAGGAAGACGAAGAGTGACCATCTGCCACTGAACGTTGACGGCTCAACTGTGGAGGTGGTCAATAGCACCAAATTTCTGGGTGTCCACCTTGCAGAGAACCTCACCTGGTCCCACAACACCAGCTCTTTAGCCAAGAAAGCCCAGCAGTGGCTCTACTTCCTGCGTAGGCTGAAGAAAGCCCATCTTCCACCAGCTATTCTTAACAACATTCTACAGAGGAACCATAGAGAGCATCCTGAGCAACTGCATCACTGTCTGGTTTGGAAATTGCACAGTCAGGGATCGCAAAGCCCTACAACAGATAGTGAAGACAGCTGAGAAGATCATCGATGTCTCTCTTCTCTCCATCATGGACATGTACACCACACGCTGCATCTGCAAAGCCACCAGCATTGTGAATGATGCAACACACCCCTCACATTCACTGTTTACACTCCTTCCATTGGGAAAAAGGTACAAAAGCATTTGGGCCCTCACCACCAGAATGTGTAACAGTTTCTTCCCCCAAGCAATCAGACTCCTGAACACTTATGGACTGGACTGATATCTGATATATGTGTTCTGTTCTGCAGTGTTGCACATGGTTGCACATGTTTGCACATTTGACTCACATGCACCTTGTTATATGTGTCTTTATGTTATGTGTCGTGGATTCTTCGTTGTCCTGTGTGTTATGTAGCACCATGGTCCTGGAGGAACGTTGTTTCATTTCACTGTATGCTGTACTACTGTATATGGATAAAATGACAATAAATACTCTTGACTTGACTTGACAGATGTCTCAGCACTTTCATTATAATAGTAAACACCAAAAAAAAAACCAAAATTGATAGAAAAGGCTTTTTCAGCAGATTCTCAAAAAATCTTGGGCCAAGGAACCACATTTCATCTAGAGGCACTGCCAACAGCCATATAGAAAACATTTTAACCTTGAAGATGCAGGTGTCAGGTGTTCTGCTACAAGGAATAGCCAAGGAATTTGAATGGGAATCAGAAGAATCAACATAGACAAACCCAAAGTCATTACTAAAAAGTCTAATCCCAAAGCCAACAAGCCTAAAACATAACCCAAAACTCGCTAGTCAAAATAACGTAGGAAAATTGTCTCTTTAGCCAGGAAAATCAAAATGAAATGCACAGAAGTGCAAGGAAATCCTTGCAATCTTAGGTGACCAGAAAGCAGGTAAGCTGACCTTCTGTCATGTGCAAAACACCTCAAGCGAGACAAAAAATAATAAAAAGAAACATCTGTTTAAGCAAGTGTTTTACTGGTATGGTTACATTCAGTATGTCTAGTACCTCCATGTCAATCAGGTACTGTATACATTTTACGTGCTAGCTTACAACTGCTTGTGGCATGTGCATGTGCACTTCAGGCTTGATTTCCATAGTGATGCAATGCAATCGTGTCACAAAATGGTGCTGATTGCAATAAACAAAATGGCATTGCAACAAGACGCAAATATTTTTCTATTTTATTAAAATGCAACTGAAACAAAAAACTAATGCCACAAATAGATTCTGTATCCCCAAAAATAATGCACACAGCAACCTTGACAAAAAACTTTTCAATAATAAGTAAAAATATAATAAAATAACACAGTGTCAAAATCAGGAATCTGAGTCTATTTTGCAAAAAGTGTGAAGTGGGTGGCACTGCACACTGAGAAATTCCCAAGAACTTCATAATAATGCACAAAACACCTCCGTGACATTAGCGCCATAGCATATGTCATTCGCACACAGCAATTCAGACTCAGTGGATAATTTAACGTGTCTTAAATGTGGCAAACGGCTACTTGAACATGCTAAAATTATTCCGGCCTGAAAGATAATAGGCTGCACACACAACTTACTCCCAGCACATCACTATACTCCTGTTCCTAAATGTACAAATTAAAACATATTTGTGACATTTATCCTTGTATTAATTTCTGTGTTATTAAGTGAGATGTCTTTTTTTAATGATTAATGGTTAATAAGTGATTAAAGGGGAATAACTATGATTATGAAATGTGATCAAAATTTGCATACATGCTTCAACTGGCTTTGGATGAAGTATGCAGTTGAAAACGTTTTGTGCTCAATTGGTTTCTCTTTACTGTCAGCTATGTATTATTGCAAATACATGTAAAACTGAGTCCCTAACCATGCAGCAGCTCTACAGAAAGTCCATAGTCACAGACTTATCTTAGGTAGCAGCAATAGGGTTAGTGAAAATAACAAGACTAAAGGAGAGGAGCAATCAGCAGGGAAACAAGACAGATATAGAAGACCCTTAGAGAATACCAGCCAAGCACCCGCCGGAAACATTCTGTTTCCTCCACCCCGGGAATGAAACCCCAGCTGATGGTTTCAGATACATTTGAGACTTGCCTACACCTGCACACAGCAGCTATCACTCAGGCAATCTAGGAGGACACAGCTCTGGCCAAAGAAGCTAACCCAAAAACACCAGCTTATATATCATAACTACCTCTGGCACATCAGACTCACCACAAAAGGTTACACTGTTGGGCTAGTCAGTAATGGAAGAATCGAAAATATTTTTATTTCCCAAAATCTCTTTCAACACAGCAAATTTTATAAACATCTGATTGGATTAAGGGATTTTGAAAATCTATTACTTTATAAAATGGTTTTACTGCGCATCCACAGAAGTCAGTGCATAGTCAAATGTTGCAAGTGAGAAAAAATATAATAAAAAGAAAAATCTATCTCTTTATGCAAGAGTTTTACTGGTATGGTTATGTATAGTATGTCTAGTACCTCCATGTCATTCAGGTACTATATACATTCTATGTGTTAGCTTACTACTGTATTGTGTGTGCTGTTTACATTATCGTATCATGCCTCAATGTATGCATCGATGTAGTGTGAATTCTGCATGAGCAAATGTATTATACACATATTAGTGTCTTCTCATTCTTGCTTTTCATCTTTTCCCACTTCTTTGTGGGGTCGATTTGCTTGATCAACCTTTTCCATGCAGCTCGGTCCCATACTTCCTTGCTAGTTGAGCCCTTTTCCTTCAGATCTTCATTTACTTTCTCCATCCTCCTCTGCTTCGGCCTCCTTTGCTTTCTCTTCTCCTGATCACTCCATCACTGAGTGATGTTTGCTCATGTATTCCTTGTCTCTCCTCATCACATGTCCATACCACTTCAACCTACTTTTCTGTACTTTCTCAGATATCTCTTCTACATTTGTTGTACCTCTGATTGTCTCATTTCTTATTTTGTCCTTTCTTGTAACTCCACATATCCATCTCAACATTCTCCAACAGTGCCACCTCTAACTTCTTCTCCTGTGCTCCCTTTACTGACATTGTTTCAACTCCATACATCATTGCTGTCCTAAAAACCTTTAACATTTGCCTTAATTCTCTGATTACACAATACTCCTGATACCTTCTTCCAATTGTTTCCTCCACAATGCACTCTCTGGGAAATTTCAAATTTTCCATTTTGGGCTACCACTGATCCACGATATTTAAACTTATCCACTCTTTTCAATACTGAAGTAAATGTCACTGCAGGAAAATTAATTTGCATTAAATCAGTTAGGCTGCTGACATCAATTAGCACAGCTAACAACAGTCAGTCAGTTGTATTCACACTACAGCAATAAATTCTGGAAAAAAACAATAGTTTTTTAAAGATAACACCTCCGCCATTTGAGGTCCAAGTCCCAAGCCCTGCGTATTTCTTTGGAAGTAGCTAACGCCTCTGCAATATGTGAGTCTAGTATCAGCATGATTTATGTTTGCTACGGGCTTGACTGGTGCTATGTAATTCCAGTTATGCAATAAAGAACACTAACAACACAGATTTCTTACCCTGAAGCTACCTATAAACTTTCTCTCCCCAAGCCTCTTGATGTGCAACCAGTCAGTTTTTGTTAAATCTATAGTAAAAATATTTGCTTTATTAATTTGGCAAAGCCCATCCACTACTGCATCTGTAATTTAGACTAACTTAGCACGTCTACAGATACAGTATTACACACAATTTTAACAGATTTCTTTACTTGAAACCTCTGTTAGAAAAAGAAAGAAAGAAAGAAAGAAAGAAAGTGGCTAACCACACATTCTTTTCTAATTACAAATCGGAGGTTTTTTCACATGAAGGCTCTGCAGAAAAGTGAAAAAAGTATCATAAATATCTTTCCATTCAACAGCTACCTGCAGCTGCATTTTTCGATGTTTCTCACTTTATTTTAAACAACATACACATATAAAAACTCATATGGAATCAAACCACAATATTTGCTTTGCTGAGCAGTGCTTTTCGTGAAACAGCTTAAAGCAAATTGTACCACGCTGTTGCATTCACACAGAACCCATCTGAGAAATGGTCACCCCAGCCAGCCAAATCCAATCAACTTTAACTTTAGTCAAAATCCCACAATTCAACTTCTGCAGTAATATAGAGTTTATATGAGCACACAGAGGACTTGTACCACTGTTTATGCAACTCTGTACTGAAAAGTTACAGAGCCCTGCATTATATAATAAATGTGATGAAACATTATTTTAAAATCACACATAATAAAATTAAAGAAAGTGATGCCCTATGGTAGTACACTTCATGGCGAGGACTTAAAAATCAAGGGAGTGACAGAGCTGTAGTGCTAAAGAGTGTTGCCATGAATGAACAGTGCAGAATAAAACGAGACTTTAAGTAAAAAAAAATGCAGTCCACTTTCTTAATGCACTAAATGTTTAACTGACTACAACAAATGTTTTAACCCGCTGAAAAAAAACAAATGCTCCTACTACAAACCCAACAGTTTACAGGTTAATACTGAATAATGTTTTTGTTAATTTGTATTGGCTAGCATGCCAGTCCCTGTAGTGTTTGGCTCAAATGGCTGTGTTAGCCCCTTTAGTTGGTATTGTACAGTAGCAAATCTTGCATACAGTCTTGCATGTTATCTTGAGGTTTCCGTACCCATTTGGCACCAAGCCACAGTATTTCTGGATGCCACTCCGGCTGCCCACTTTGTTAATTAAGCATGCTTGTGAAGGCTCTAGTGCTGCTGAAGTTCCCATCCTATTAACACCTGTGAGTGGATGGAAACAGGGCTGCATCTCTAGCCATGCTATTTGATAGTCTACTAGGCTCAACTGTCAAAAGCCAGAGTGAACCGGAAGCACACTCATTATGCAGGCTTTAGAATCAATATCATGAAATATGAGTATTGAAACAATTTTTACAATGTTGTAATCAATACGTATTGGTATTTTGATATGTTTGACAACCCTAGGAAATAGCAAACCTATAATTCTTGGTTCTAATAGATTTATAAACAAAAAAATCTATAGTACTGTCTATGCTAAGGAATTCCAGGCTGATCATTTTCCCTGAGACAGCAGTGGTGTGACCCACACATTGGAGCCTAAGGCCAGGTTTATACTTCACGCGACACTATACTTGCTTCAGCGGACGCTATTGCTACGCAAGCATTTTACTGTTTATACTTGCACCCATACTTTACTTAAATCTGGAAGATATCATCACGGTGAGAAAACATTCAGCTATGCTGTGTTGTGAATTGAATGAAACATCCATTAAATTCCAAGGACACCTTGCCACAATTTCTCTGAAAAGGATGTTTAATATTAGATTACATCCATCAATCTGGGGATGTGCACATTCCAGCAAGCATCAGGCGTGAGAAAGAAACAAATTCCCTGGATGGGGCATCAGTTCATCGCAAGGTGAACACAAGCACATACATACACTAGTGTCATTTTAGTGTCACCAAATCCCCAAAACTTCATGTCTTTGGAAGGAAACCGGAGCACACTGTGGAAACCCACCAGGAAAACATGCCAACAGAGAACACAATAGAACACAATAGACGCGAGTCCCTGCAAGGCAGCAGCGCTACCAATCTGCTACCGTGCCGTCACAACATGTGTAGTTATTATTAGTATTCATTATTTAAATGAAGTTAATGACTTATTTGTAAAATATAACATACATACGTCAATGCATTTCATCATGAAAATGATATCAAGTATATAAGGATTCTAAATGTGCAGAGAGCTGTAATATCATAAATTTAATGTGTTCTGTGTGTGGAGATTGCTGCTGTCAGTTCAGGACGAAGCCCCAGAAGCATGTAGCGATTAACAACTGAGTCGGTTTTAAGATGACGTTTATGACAGCCTACTTTAATGATAAAGTAAACTACGAGATTAAAGTGGACATTTCACGATTAAAGCCGAAATATCCACTTTAATCACAAAATAGACCTTTTCACCATGCCCTTTCACCATTTTTTTCTCTGTGGCTCAAATACACTGCTGTACATTCTGATGCTGTTGTGAAGGTGCAAAAAAAAAAAAAAGACAGAACAGAAGATGGTATGTGAGACTTTTAAAATGTATCGTGTCATTACGTTGGGGATTATGCGACACTTGAATAAAAAAGCACCACGATTGCATTTGTATGATGGCAATTTGCTTCACCACATCGAACCATTCATCAAACATCGAAGCACGCACATTGATCCTGGAGGATCTGCATTGAGGCTTTCTGTCACATGTAGATAGTAAACAGAGACTCTGACGTCACATTTCAACTTTTATTACACTGCGCCCCCCGACTTTTTGCTGGTATTGCAACTTGCGCATTAATTTCTGAGGATGTGCTCAGAGGAAGCATCAAATGAACGCTGGGAATGAGTGGCAGCCATAATGCGTGCACGTACGTGTTCTGAGGGTGAAGTATAAATGAGCCCTTAAATTATACAGTAGTCTTTTCAACCAGTGGAGCTAAAGAAGGACTCCTTTGGCCACGATGACCAGTCAAGCCACTGTATGGGTGACCCTCACAACAGTATACTCTATCTCTCCTTTCTCTCTCAGCTTTGATCTGCTTGCCCCTGCTATTGCGCTCGCCTCTCTCTCACAGACATAAGATTCTACCACCCAGATTAGCACACACACCCTACGTTTGAGTCCTATTGCTGTTGTCTTAGGTGGGACAAGAAGTTGGTGCATAGGGACTGGGTGAAATCCTTAGTAACATCAAGTACCTACAAAAGGAGTTCTATTTTATTTAGTTTAACCCAGGTGGAAAGCATGGACAAATGCACAGCATGACTAAAATCCAACAGGGAAATTAAGTGGTTTCATTCAAACTTAAATTAATATCTCAGCATGATGACAGCAAGCAAGGATATGAAAATAGCTATATGATATAATCCAGCTGTGAGAAAGCAGCAGCAGCAAAAATTCTGCATTTTTGTATGAAAGATGCTAGTGTCAATCAAATGATTACATATTCTTCATTAAATAACAGACACATTATATTTCTTAGTTAATAATGAGGAGTATGTATTGTAGATAGCAACACTTTAAATCTAGGATGTATAAGATCTGATATGAACAGAGGAAGAAATGGCAATGGATTAATGAAATCAAACGACATTGTTATCTGCTGTAAGTGTGTCAAGGCCACAGGGAGACAGATGAGAATTATGGTAAATTTTACTCAGACACTAAATTAAAGTTTGCCTTTATCAGATACTAGTCACGGATTGAAAATTACCCTATTTGCCAGAAATTCAGAATTCACTTATAAACTGACCAAATTTCTTCTAACTTAGCTTAAAAAGTACTGAAGCTACTATACATAGAATATGAAAAGAAAAGAAAGTAGAATATCACCAACCATTCGCATGGCAACAAAAGCTTTAAACAAATAAATTCCTCCTGGCTTACCTTGTTTGATAACACCATTGGAGTTGGCTCCTCACTATTCCAAGCTTGAAAATACTTCAAACACTCTTTTTTTATAAAGTTGTTTTTGCTGTTTTCAAACCAGGTCAACTATTTTTTTACACCAAATAAAATCTAACTGCCTCACTTTGCCTAAAAACACCATCAGAGGTGCCAAGAAGACCATTCCATGCTCCAGAAATACTTCAAATACTCTGTCATATAATAGTACTTGCCTTTTTATATATCAGGTGTTTTATGGGTATGCCAATGGTGACAAAAGGGATGGAATAAACACAACATTTGTTTCCCTCTCTAGAATAGAGAAACACCAAATGGAAAAAGCCTGGCATCATTTCCGCCCCACCTCTGCATCCATCTCAAGTTCTGCTTCTTGTGCCCACCCAGAATAAAAACATGGAACACACAACACAAGTCGTCATTTGACCAGAAGAGCTTGAGCAGTGCACATGCTTTTGCAATCTTTCCTTATGACACCAGAGGTTGGTAAATCACCATTTATGCTCATCTGGGATTGTTTCTTGTATTTTCTATATGTTAAATGCATTAAATAGGGATCTCTTAGCTGGAGCCCCAAACAATTGTAGTTCTGTGACCCCCTACGTATTTTACACAGGCCTTCTGACTTCTTAAAGCACTAGGGGGCTCCGCCCCCTGCTCGCTTCGCTCGCCAACCCCTGGTGTTGGGAATGACAAAGAGCGTGATGTATGAATGAGATATTGAATAGTGTGATGGTGTAGATGATGCAAATAGAAAGCAAACAATAAAGTGTGTGGCACAGTGTAAAGGTTTATTTGAAAATTTCTTTGTACACGCCGTTTAAGTGTAAAAGGTAATTCCAGCTCAGAACTTGTAAGGTCAATGAAGATGGTTATTGTTGTGATCAGAGTCAAGTTTGTCAGAGCTTAGAAAGAGTTGTGTCTCTCCAGGAAGTAATGGAATGACTTGGGTATTTATGTTTTCCACATTAATATTTTTTGGACATAATATAATGCGTTGTGTTAAAAGGGGCATTTGGTCTAATGAGATTGCTGTTCCAAATCTCTCTGTAACTAAGTCGTCGCAGATAAAGGCTTGAGGAATTGTAATAATATTTGGCTGAAGTCCATCTGTATTGGTGAGTGTACCATCTCTCAGTTGTAATAAGCAATTGTTATGATCTGGTTCTGGACATCGTATCTTTTTTACTAACTGTATCTTTTGAAAGCAATGCCAATTGTCTGCGTATTTTAAGGTGCACTGAACAATAGCTGAGTGCATGGCATCTGGAAGAATAGCTAAGAACTGTCTAAAATCTCCTCCTCATAAAAGTACCTTTCCTCCAAATCGAATATTATTATTCATAAACGTTTGTAGAAGTTTATGAATGGTGTTGAGTAAGTGACTTCATGCCATTGTACATTCATCAATAATTAACATTTTTTCAAGACGGATGTCACGTGCAGTGCCACCGTTAATGTTCATAGTGGATACCGATTTGTAGGATCTAATGCAGTTGATAAAGATTTCACTTTCAGGTACATCGTTAGTTAGAAGCTTTTGTAGATATTCAGTATATGAATGTAAAGAAGGCAGTCTAATTTGACCATTTTGACAACAATGTGTAAATGTATTACTTGTATTGCCAGTTGTTTCTTCAGGGAAGTGAACTGAATGACAATGATTGCAAATGACATTCATTAATCCGAATGAATTTTCCTGGTGTATGTTTTGCTTGTGCCGTTTGAGAGGCGCGTTGTTGCATGTGTAGTATTTGGGACGTGTGGTTTTGGAGCTGTCATCGATTTGCCTGTGCTGTGTGAGAAGCCCGTTGTAGCCTTCCTTGCCGTTAACGTATGTCTGAGACGGGAAGTGTTTCGTTTTGAATCCGTGCCTGTTGCGATGCAGCACTTTGATTGATAGATTGCGTCATGTGGATCTAGGATGTAGATTTGTGCATATTTGCGTTGTTGATTTGTTTCAGGGTGCACTGTTCCAATGCGATGCAGTATTTGTGCACATATGGGAAAGCAGTATGGGCCATTGCCTTTTGGTGGCCTGATATTTACTCCGGTAGATGCAAAAGCAAATGAACTATTGTAGGATCTAATGCAGTTCATAAAGTTTTTACTTTTAGGTACATCGTTATCCATCCATCCATCCATCCATTTTCCAACCCGCTGAATCCGAACACAGGGTCACGGGGGTCTGCTGGAGCCAATCCCAGCCAACACAGGGCACAAGGCAGGGAACCAATCCCGGGCAGGGTGCCAACCCACCGCAGGGTACATCGTTAGTTAGAAGCTTTAGTTGAGCTTTGCGTTTTTGGAGTAGAGACATTTTTTCTTTTAGAAATATGGATAAGTAATAAGGAGTATTGCACTCACTGTTAATATGGAGCCTTTTCTGCGGTTGAACGGTTAATAGTGCCTCATTGTAATGAGATCCACCTATGCTGCATAGCCGTCTATTTTGTTGTTTCTTTCGTGTTCGTGTGTTTGTTCCTGTTATCCTTTCCTTTTCGTTTTGTACCCGTGACCGTGTATTCATGACTTGTTTCTTTCTCAGCATGCGAAATATGGATAAGTAATAAGGAGGATCGCAGTCACTGTTAATATGTTTCCTTTTCTGCAGTTGAACGGTTAATAGTGCTTTATTGTAAGGAGATCCACCTATGCTGACACCTATGCTGTCTAGTGTGAAGGTGTTGACGTTCACTTTAGAATATGTGGCTTTGGGTGTCACTTCTTATGGATGTGTGTGTGGGGGGGGGGGTGTTTGAGGATTGTTGTTGCGTGAGCGTTTTCTTTCTTTTTGTGTTCCTGTGTCTTGTTGAATCCCCCTCTTTGTGTGTGTCCCGTCCCTTGCTTGTAGGGTCTGTGGGGTGGTTTTGTGTTCTTTTTTTTGTGTTCCATGGGCTTGTTGAATCCCCCTCTTGGTGTGTGTCCCGTTCGGTGCCTGTAGGGGGTGGGGGGGGGTGCCTTGCTGTTGTGCGCGAGCCTCTTTTTTTTTTTTTTTTTTTTTTGGGTCTAGTTTTGTATGCAATGTGTTTCGTGCTTTGCCTGCGTTTGACTATTTTTTTATGTGCCTTTTCCTTTTTTCGGTGCTCGTTGCGCCTCATTTCTCCTTTTTTGTCTTTTTTCTGTGCTCACTCCTTTTTTCTGTGGTCTTGTCCGCCTCTCGCGGCCCCTCATCCGCCTCTCACGGCCTCTTTTGTCCCCCTCTCGCGGCTCCTCATCCGCCTCTCGCGGACTCTTTTTGCGCCTGCGCAGTACGTCTTTTTGCGGCTACGGCCCATGGCCGGATGTCCCTGCGTCCATCCGGTTTAGCATTCTCGGTCGGTTAGTAATATGGATAGGTGACTTTAAGATTTGTTTTCCTGTGGGCTTTGTTTAGGTGTTATTACTAAATGGTACAAGTGATGAACATTTAAAAGAAAAATAATCAAAGTTAAATCCTTCCTTTGGTTTTATAGACGTTGTATTTCATAATATAAAATAAAAAACTGAAGGCATCTAGTCGACTTCTGGATGTAAACCAGTCTGACTTAAATATGAACAGCATGTCTCAAAGTAAGTACATACAGTATTAGGTGCTACAAAACAGTAAGGCAAATAAACTTTGATATTTAATGAGTCTACCTGTTATCACAGTGGTTTCATGTGCTGGTTCATGGATCTATCATCCTGGATCTGAATCCCATATTAGCTCCTTGTTGGGGTTGAGTTTATACTGTACATTCTCCCCAGGACAGCATGAATTTTCCACTGGGGACACCAGGTTTCAATTTCTCCACAGTTGTGCAGCTTAGGTAAACTGGTGATTCTAAGTTGACCCTGTGTGAGTTTGTGTGAATGGGTCGTGTACTAGAATGGTGCCCTGACCTGGGCTGGCTTCTGCCTTGCACCCAGTGCAACTGGCATAGATTTGAAAATGCTATGTAAACTAAACTCTTAATTGTAAGTTAAATCAAGCAACATCTCTAACATGAATCTAATATAAAATCATTCATATAAAGTTTTCTGCTAATAAGAAAGCAACTTGGTAAGCATTTGTGCAATTAAAAGCATCAAGAGTTTCTAATTCCCCCAAGGATACCAAGTTAATATTATTCAAGAATTAATTCATTTTCCATTATACATTTGCTTAGTGCAACCAAGTTGCAAGATAACAGATCAGAGAAGGTATTCTTTTGTGTTTTGCCTCTTAGGCAATTTATTTCCTTGGGGAACAACAGTAGCTAGCCAAGGATGATCAAAATGTGTGGCAAATTGTGTATCACCTTCCCTGGATTATATCATAAATACATAAGATTTGCAGAAAACAGAATCTTATCTGTTGGCATATCTCAGGCCTTGATGTTTGGGCCAGTATTCCAGTACATACTTCAAGTTCTTGGCAGATACAGTACATGGCTTTGTGACTGATTTTATTCTCCTTGCAGATAAGCAAATAATTGACACAGTGAATGTCAGGAATAGTGATCCACAAAAAGTGAACTCTTTTCAGGAGACATGATGTACTTATAAAGAGACAAAATGTAAAGCTTGTGAAGAAAAAGAGAACACCAAGAGTCAAGGAAGGGCATTGCAATCAAAGGACTAAATTCTACTGTCATGAGTGGTAAATGACGTACTGTTACAGGTATGCTTTTTAGCTACTGCTGAAAAACCCCTGGATCTACATGTTATGGTACTCACCTGCTTTTTTATTCTGAGAAATCGGTAATGGATTTCACTTTACTTATACAAGTAGGCCATTCCTTGTTTTACAGTTTCCTCTCAAAGCAGATAGAAACAGATGTCATTTGAAATAACAAGTACATTGCATTCCCTTCAGCACAATGTACATGCTGCTCTGATTTCTATTACTTTATTACTCCAAACATTTATGTAAGATACAAAAGCTTATTCTACACTACTAGGATCCTTCTACAGGAAAATATCTTGCCTCCTCCCAAAACATAACAACAAATCACATTGTTAATTTTAAACTTCCTGAGGAAATCCTCAGGCAGATAAATGTACAAATGGGCAGATCAATGCAAAGAACATTAAAGCAAGTAGCAATGCTTTTCCTTGCAAACAAATACAGTTATATTTCTCTAAAGATAAAAAAATCATTGCAGGCTAAAGCTTCAACTCCGATATGCACAGCCTTAGGCTGTTCATCAGTTAACATACAAGGGATCTTCAGTTTCATTTGGAGTAGAAAATAAATAATTGATAAATGGCTAATATTAGGGATGCTCATTTAAACCTCCTACTGCATTATGCATATTTCAAGCACTAAATGACTGTATGAGAAAAGGAAACAGATGGCAACCTAGACTGCATGAAAACAGACCTATAATAATGAATGACGCAAAGCCAAGTTAAATAAGGTATGTATTAATCAGGCAGAAGAACATGTTAGATACACACACACAATACCAAATATAAACAGAATTAAACACAAACAAGACAAGCATACCATAATTTATGGAAGTGACTTCAGCATTACTAAAATTATTCAATTCATTTTTATAAAACTGGATTCTTTTAGGGTGTCACAGTGCAGTGGTTAGGATTTGAGTCCAACGCAAAATCATTGTCAATGTGGAGCTTACATGTTCTTTCCCAAAGACATAAAACCAACATAAACAAACTTTTGAGAACAGAACATTCAGTCCAATGTAGCTTATCAATCCCTAGTCACCTAATGTTTACAAAATAATCATCCCAATACGTTTTCAAGGTTCCCATAGTACTACTATCTACTATCTTTTTTGGTTATTTATTCCACAAATCTATGGTTCTCTGTATGAACAAAACTGCAACATGTTTGTGAAATTTACACTTCCAGCTGTGCTCCTGTTCTCTTCTTAAAAGATTTAATTTTAAAATAACACTTGAAAAACACTGTATTAATTTCCATAAGAATTTTGAACATTACTAACAAGTATCCTCTTAAACTTCAATTACATAAAATAAAAATATTCAAGTTATTAAATTTTTGCTCATATCTCATATTCTGTAGTCCTTGAATCAGTCTGGTTCCTCTTTTTGGATTTTATCATGTCCTGTTACATATTTTCTATAATATGGAAACTAAAACTGCAGACAATATGCCAAGGTTTGTACCCAACATATCTGGTTCTATGTCTGTTTGCATACATTTTTGGGTATGCAGTGCCTGTGAAAATGTGAACAAGTGACATCCGGCGCTGTGCTCTTCACTCACGGATATCTCCATCCACAATGTGCCATATCACATGTTCTCTTTTCCATGTATAACTGGTGTAGTCCATGCACTTTGTATACTGACAGCTTAACCTCTATATTAGACAACTGGCACACTTTGCGCAGACCTGCATCATGGGTTACAAGTAAGGTTAGAACATAATTATTGGTGAGCAGTTATTTTCAATAAGTGTTGATGCTCTTACATGTAATCCATCCATCCATCCATTATCCAAACCGCTGAATCCGAACATAGGGTCACGGGGGTCTGCTGGAGCCAATCCCAGCCAACACAGGGCACAAGGCAGGAACCAATCCCAGGCAGGGTGCCAACCCACCGCAGTACATGTAATGCATGTTAATTAAACCTGATAATTCTGGCCTCAAATTTTAGATAGCTGCTGGTGTAAATAACAAATATATACTAAACACTATTCCCTAATAGAAGAAAGATTACACTTGAATATCAAGAAAAGACAGTCTGCAACTATGATGATGTGACTTTTTGAACTTTTCACAGGAAATAGGAAAAACAAACAATATTTTCACATCACTTTGCATGGCAAATACAAGCCTCCTCCGTACCAAACTACAGTAATCCCTCCTCGATCGCAGGGGTTGCGTACCAGAACCCCCCGCGAAAGGTGAAAATCCGCTAAGTAAAAACCATATGTTCATATGGTTATTTTTATATATTTTACGCCCTTATAAACTCACCCACACTCTTATAAACATTTCCCGCACAATTATACAGCGTAAACCCTTTGTATTCTCTTAGATATTAGGTAAGATTCATTGACATTATGTATGTAAACACACTGTTTATATATAGTAAAACCTAGATATTATTTTAAAGATATCGAGCATCTCCGATATCACATATGTTACAGCCATTACGACAGGCAGGCCACCAGCAATAAATACGTACAATGCAAGAAAAATTGTATACAGTAAAATGTGTGTACAGTGATACTAAACTATGTACATGTAATAAGTACTGTACATAGAAAATTAATTATGTTACTCACCAACAATGACACGGCGACTTGTCCGATAACGATGAGTTTAATTTTACTGCACAACAAAGGAGAGCGTTACAGCTCTTCTAAAGGAGCCTCTTCAGGCGACTGTGTAGCACCGCAGTTGTTCTTCTTCTGGCAGTCTTCAATCCAGATCCCTAAAGCAGATTCCATCCGGACTACCGCCTTATTACATCCACTTACAACTCGTTTTGCACCCTGGTTAAAGGACACTGCGGCCATAGATCTTATATTCTTTTCCTCCTTTTTAAATAAAAAAGAATCGTGGACTCATTGATTCCATAATGGCGTCCTGCAGCAGTGTAGCTGTTCCCTTCCTTCAACATATCCAAAACTTTTACCTTTTCGGAAATCGTTAGCATCTTCCGTTGGCGCTTGGGCATGGCCCCTGAAGCAGTAGCAGGAGCACGTTGATGCTGAATGAGCGAGACAAGACTTCCTGGTTAATGCAGCGGAATTTGGATTCTGTGCTCCGTCGCTGAGCCCATCAGCACACAGGAACTTAACTGCATGCTCTGATTGAGTAGCTTCTCAGCCATCCGCCAATAGCGTCCCTTGTATGAAATCAACTGGGCAAACCAACTGAGGAAGCATGTATCAGAAGTAAAAAGACCCATTGTCCACAGAATCCCACGAAGCAGCGAAAAATCCGCGTTATATATTTAGATATGCTTACATATAAAATCCGCGATAGAGTGAAGCCGCGAAAGTCGAAGCATGATATAGCGAGGGATTACTGTATAAACAAAATGAGAAGGGAGCTGACAAGACAAGACAAGAGATGGTGAAAGTGCAGAGGCTGAGCCACATAAAAGAATGCAAATTCAACAAAACAAAAGTGAATGAGTGCAGACTGCTCTTGTGGACAGTATTGTATTCAGGTAAATATGCTGTTTGCCATAAAATATCTAAGTATGCCTATAATTTCTAGGCACTATTTATGCAGAAAAACATTCAATTTTACTTTATGTTTCAGTCTTATTGTAAAGTGTTGTTTTTCCTTTTATGACTGAATATTGAAGTGTATTTGGAAAGCCACTTGTGCCACAGCATTCCTTTGGATCCTTCTCACTAAAAGTAGAACAAAGCAGTGCAAGGGTAGATGTAAACACAATAAAAAAAACTGTATTAAATATCACTGTAATGCTAATAATTTGTGCTGATTGCGGACGCAAACTATTTTGTAATAAGCCGGCTTGCCGCTTGTTGTTTACAAATGTTTGCTTATCCACAGGAATATGTCAGTAAGGCTGTAAATTTCCAAACTATTTTCTATAAATCTACTTCATGTGTTACTTTATGTGTGCAACTGATTGAAATGTTTTGTTTTTCACTAATAAATACTAATAAATAGTGAAGTGTTTTTCTGCCCAGTGTCAGCATCAGCCATTTTTTATTGAATAATTATACTAACATTGAAAATTAAAATATGTGCAAACAGTATATTCTGTCCGCCAACAAATTATTTACTTTTATGTTCACTCAAGCTGTATTTGATCATGAATGGTTTTTGGTTTGGTTTCTGGATGCCAAGCTTATGGACCATTAGTGAGAGCAAAATGATTCAGATGCCACTTCATGAGGCAGTTATAGCACTAAAGAAATGCAGGGTGTTTTTTGTGTTAATAGTCCCTGTAGCTCCTAGAATATTACTGATGTCTGTAAAACTCCTGGAATATTAATTTAAAGCATTTGCTGTTTCAACATATTGGCATTTATGACTCAGGTAACAACAATAAACACAATGCATTGGGACCTCACCAAAAAATGAATCATACTCATCTATATAGAGAGATAAAACTACAGTGAAAACCATTAGCTACATTGGATACGTGGGGTTTTAATTTTCGGAAAAAACTGTTTTGGACAACACATTGCTGCAGTCATACTCAAGGTAGAAGAGTGTCTTCTTTTCCAGAGGAAAGGGTTTTAAACTCGTCTGAATTTTCATCACTGAACTATAGAAAGTAACCTCACTAGTGGCATCATATTTAGTACCATACTACAATTGCAAAGGAGAGAAATTCCATCAAAAATAGTTACATTTATGTAAAAACACCTGCATGAGAGGGTGTGGTCTGTCTTGATTGCTCCATTGGCTTTCCGCAGTTTGCGAATGAGGCACTGTGCCCATGGAGGCATATAAGTGGGAGCCAGTATGAAAGAACAGAATAACAGAACCAAAAAAGAATGGAGACAGACATTACAGAACAGAGTGAAAGCAAGAGGCAGAGAGAGTGGGTGCAAGTGAGCAAATGAGAGAGGAAGAGAGAGAGAGATAGGGAGAGAAAGACAGTGAGAGAGAGAGAGAAGGCAGGCAGCCGGGAGGAAGTCCCTCAGGGGAGTGTGCAGCCAACACATAGGAGCTGAAGTAGGTCACTCCAGCTGAGCAACTGAGGAGCTGGAGTGACGTGGTGCTTGATGGAACGACTCAACATGTAATTCCAGGAGAAAGGCAGGTGAAAAAAGACTCAGCATGCTGTCCTGCAGGGGAACCATGGACCACAGGGACATAAGCCTGGCAGTTGGAGTCAGAGGCTCAATATGATGCCCTGCTGGGGCCACAGACAGCTGTAGTAGCCCAAGCCTAGGAGAAAAGTGGTTTGGCACTCGATTGGGTGTCCTGTTGAAGCCATGGGCTGCAGGGAACCGAAATTGTCGGCTAGGCATCTAATTGCCTATAAGGCCCTGTCTGGGGTTATGCTGAGGAGATATCTGTATTAAAGGGAAGCACCGGGACTGTGATTTTAAACAAAAGATTCCTGCCGTGTTTAACCTTGTTTATATGGATTATTTATTTATTTATTTAACTTTTGCACTGCACTATTTATTTGAACACTGTTTTTGTTGAATTTTAAATAAAAGCACTTATCACATTTGCCCCTACCCCTTACTACGTATGTGTCCTCATCTTCTTTGGTACATATGGCTGAGCAACAAACTAATGAGGAGCCTATGAAAATTGCAGCAACTATGGACAGGATGATATATATGCATGCATGCACACATACTCACTCATATTTGACAAATATTGCTAATAAACCCAACAAGACAACAATTTAAAAGTAATGAACCACACCATGATGTTGCTGGACTGGGAAAACATCGAATATATACAAATTTGAAAAAGGGAAAATGACAGAACACATAGGAGCAGATGACCTTTCAGCTCCTGGGAGGCTTGAGCATTTAATAGAGGTGAATCCATGGTTAGGGATAATATGCCAGAAGTGGCAACACCTCCAGGCCACTAGAAGGCAAATGGTTACATAACGGAGTATAGGACAGTGTTTTCTTGAAACAAGCATTCAGCAAGATGATGTGGCAACATAGCCCTTTAAGGATAAAGAAAGATAACAAAGGCACAAGAGGGAAGCTAGGCCTGTGTTCACAGTGCAACTGGATCCCTCCAATCCAGAGACTGGGAGAATGTGGAGTTATGAGGAGTTGTGGCAAATGCTCTGATGGTAGTAGTAGGAAGAAAGGCCAGAAGAGAGACAGAGAGAGAGAGAGGACAGTAGAAGTCAGGTACACTATATAGAGTGCAGTATAATGGAAAACAACTACTACAGCTTAATACGGTGGAGCTGGACAAGCCAACCTATGTCCAAGACAGCACTTAACACCTTTATAGAATGCCCAAAGTTTGGGAGATTGCGGGTTACTTTTCTATCAGTTTATTTTCTTAAAAAAATAAGCCTTTAATATACTGTGTTGGCTTCTTAGGCATTAACAGGTATAGAATTGACAAAGAATGATTGCTGCATACTCGATTGGGCTTAAATTTGGAAATTACTTACTATTTTCCACTTTTCTCCTAACAAATTCCTTGGTTACATAAGCCATGTTGATATGATTATTAACTTACTGAATGTTATAGCTCTAAATAATGAACTTTAAATCTCATTCAAGTACTGTACATAGGGAAACACGTTATTTCTGCACATGCCTTTTTTCTGCTCATTCATTAGTTAAATCACAAGTAAAGATGAGAGAACCAGTGCCAGATGTTGCCATTTGTGCCAACAGCATCACACTCATTCCACAATGTTTCACAGTTGCTTTGGCTGTTACTAGTTTGGGGTTTGCCTTTGTCTCATCTGTCCATAAGACTTTGCTTCAGAACTCTACTGGCTCATCTCTGTACTTTTTTTTTTTTTAGAAAATTCTACTGTGGTCTCTGTTTCAGGATGCCAAAGGTGTTCTTAAACCATTCCCAAGCCTTGAACAAATTACAAAATTACCAAACAATACAACAAAATAAAAGACTCAAGTAGGAGTAACAAATTAAAAATTAAACAAACAGAAACCAAAATCTTACTGTTTTTGAAGCCTTTCTACCTGCCAGGGTTTGCATGATTACCTACCTATAAATACAATCAATAAGCACTCCTTTCTTTATCTTTCACCTTACACGTCTCTCTCCAACCTCACCATTTTCTATAGAATTTACATGGGGGCAGTTATATTGTTTGTAGTAATGACATCCATTGCATGTGATGTGACATGGCATTTGACATCATCACACCGCCAGTATTAAAATCTGGCATCCTAGCTTTGGATCTTCAGAACTTGTGGAGTGTAGTAATGGTAAGAATAAATATTTCATTTTAAGCCTACTAGATTTTACTTTTGAGTTTGATTTTTGTTTTTCATTGAACATTGATGCTAGGTTTTCTCATGTTTTAGTACTTGACTCCTGCTTGTCTACTGACTTCTGACTTCCAGGCCAAGCCTTCAGGACACTAGAAGTACTTCTGGGGATTAATTAAAAGGAGCTGCCTACCACTACTCAGAGAGCCAGAGTCAGGAGATGGACGACGAAGTTTGCCGTAGGAGGAGTGGAGGTGAAGTGGAGAGGAAGAGCAAAAGAAAGGGAGATGGCTGAAGACAAAGGGCCTTTTATATTGTGCTTGGTGGTGCTCTATACTGTGCTGCGCAGGTGGGAAACTTAGGAAACGTTTCCCACACCTGAATAAAAGACTTGTGTGTTGCAGAGACTTGTCCCTGTAGCTGTTTGTGTTGGGATTGTGTTGGGATATATATATATATACAGTAATCCCTCCTCTATCGCGGGGGTTGCGTTCCAGAGCCACCCGCGAAATAGGACAATCCGCGAAGTAGAAACCATATGTTTATATGGTTATTTTTAGAATGTCATGCTTGGGTCACAGATTTGCGCAGAAACACAGGAGGTTGTAGAGAGACAGGAACGTTATTCAAACACTGCAAACAAACATTTGTCTCTTTTTCAAAAGTTTAAACTGTGCTCCATGACAAGACAGAGATGACAGTTCAGTCTCACAATTAAAAGAATGCAAACATATCTTCCTTTTCAAAGGAGTGCAAAGCAAGCAGTCAAAAAAAAAAAATCAATAGGGCTTTTTGGCTTTTAAGTATGCGAAGCACCGCCGGTACAAAGCTGTTGAAGGCGGCAGCTCACACCCCCTCTGTCAGGAGCAGGAAGAGAGAGAGAGAGAGCCACAGAAAAACAAAGTCAAAAATCAATACGTGCCCTTTGAGCTTTTAAGTATGGGAAGCACCGTGCAGCATGTCCTTCAGGAAGCAGCTGCACACAGCCCCCCTGCTCACACCCCCCTACGTCAGCGCAAGAGAGAGAGAGAGAGAGAGAAAGTAAGTTGGGTAGCTTCTCAGCCATCTGCCAATAGCGTCCCTTGTATGAAATCAACTGGGCAAACCAACTGAGGAAGCATGTACCAGAAATTAAAAGACCCATTGTCCGCAGAAACCCGCGAAGCAGCGAAAAATCCGCGATATATATTTAAATATGCTTACATATAAAATCCGCGATGGAGTGAAGCCGCGAAAGGCGAAGCGCGATATAGCGAGGGATCACTGTGTATATATATATAT
This sequence comes from Erpetoichthys calabaricus, assembly GCF_900747795.2. Taxonomy (NCBI): domain Eukaryota; kingdom Metazoa; phylum Chordata; class Cladistia; order Polypteriformes; family Polypteridae; genus Erpetoichthys; species Erpetoichthys calabaricus. The sequence goes on from NC_041397.2 coordinate 34,100,803, forward strand.
ATATATATATATATATATATATATATATATATACGGTGGGTTGGCACCCTGCCCAGGATTGTTTCCTGCCTTGTGCCCTGTGTTGGCTGGGATTGGCTCCAGCAGACCCCCGTGACCCTGTGTTTGGATTCAGCGGGTTGGAAAATGGATGGATGGATGGATGGATATATATATATATATATATATATATATATATATATATATATATCCATCCATCCATCCATTGTCTCCCGCTTATCCGAGGTCGGGTCGCGGGGGCAGCAGCTTGAGCAGAGATGCCCAGACTTCCCTCTCCCCGGCCACTTCTTCTAGCTCTTCCGGGAGAATCCCAAGGCGTTCCCAGGCCAGTCGAGAGACATAGTCCCTCCAGCGTGTCCTGGGTCTTCCCCGGGGCCTCCTCCCGGTTGGACGTGCCCGGAACACCTCACCAGGGAGGCGTCCAGGAGGCATCCTGATCAGATGCCCGAGCCACCTCATCTGACTCCTCTCGATGCGGAGGAGCAGTGGCTCTACTCTGAGCCCCTCCCGGATGACTGAGCTTCTCACCCTATCTTTAAGGGAAAGCTCAGACACCCTGCGGAGGAAACTCATTTCAGCCGCTTGTATTCGCGATCTCGTTCTTTCGGTCACTACCCATAGCTCATGACCATAGGTGAGGGTAGGAACATAGATCGACTGGTAAATTGAGAGCTTCGCCTTGCGGCTCAGCTCCTTTTTCACCACGACAGACCGATGCAATGCCCGCATTACTGCGGATGCCGCACCGATCCGCCTGTCGATCTCACGCTCCATTCTTCCCTCACTCGTGAACAAGACCCCGAGATACTTGAACTCCTCCACTTGGGGCAGGATCTCATATATACCTGTATATAGACACATACACACATTCACACATACACACACACACACATGAGCATCTCCTTCAGGTTATGAAGGTCTTAACCAATTATGACAATGCAGAAAACAAAGCAGAAATTTGCCTTACATAAGCTGATAGTCTTATCTCTTCCAATTTAGTATTCAGTTCATCTCTATATATTGTATGTACACACTTAAGCCTGAATTTGCCTTGCAATGGTGTAGTCTATGAAACGTGCTAAATAAAATAATAACTGACTGATTGACTAACAATCTATACTAATAAAAGGCAAAGCCCTCACTGTCTGACTGACTGACTGACTGACTGACTGACTGACTGACTGACTCACTCACTCACTCACTCACTCACTCACTCACTCACTCACTCACTCACTCACTCACTCACTCATCACTAATTCTCCAACTTCCCGTGTAGGTGGAAGGCTGAAATTTGGCAGGCTCATTCCTTACAGCTTACTTACAAAAGTTAGGCAGGTTTCATTTCAAAATTCTACGCGTAATGGTCATAACTGGAACCTCGTTTTTGTCCATATACTCTAATGGAGGAGGCGGAGTCACGCCTCCTACGTAATCACGTGAACTGAAAACAAGGAAGAGATTTACAGCACGACTCAAACACGGGAACGAAGGTAAATGACGTTAATTGTTGAGTGTCTTTTAATACTGTGTAAGCATACATATTAACACATGTGCAATTAAACGTATGCATTTACGGGGTGATTTCTCAGGCTTAAAAGCTCGCCTTTTATCAAACGCAGGAACGAAGGTAAATGACGTTAATTGTTGAGTGTCTTTTAATACTGTGTAAGCATACATATTAACACATGTGCAATTAAACGTGTGCATTTACGGGGTGATTTCTCAGGCTTAAAAGCTCGCCTTTTATTAAAAAGGTAAATGCAAACTGTTTTCATTCTGAAGGGCACAAACCACGTTAGATTTCAGCCGTTAAACGCGCAAAAATGTCGGTACACCAGATAAATAAGCACAACATATTATCAGTTGTATTGTATGCTTACAATACATATAGAAATGTGTTAATCGTTAACTAATAGTATGGGATGGTGTTTTTCGACTCGCGCCTTGATTTAAACGATTGCATGTCTTGGTGGGTTTGCGTAGCTTATTGTCAATATCTTTACACCTCTTTTTAAGACTTATTGACTGAAACGGGCTTTCACGAAAAAACTTAGGGCTTTGCTACAGGATACACCCTCCACAAGTTAAGGAAGTAAAAATAAACGTATATATTTCTGTTTTATTTAAACCTTTTAAGTTCGTACGCATAGCCCCATTTGGCTGTTTTAGTTTTTTTTTTTTCTTTCTTCAGTAATATTTAATCTCCTTAAAGAAAAACAACATATGCATTTTACTTTTTTTGTATCTCTTCAGTAATATTTTAGTGTAAAATGATAACCAGTATTAACACATGTGCAATTAAACGTATGCATTTACAGGGTGATTTCTCAGGCTTAAAAGCTCGCCTTTTATTAAAAAGGTAAATGCAAACTGTTTTCATTCTGAAGGGCACAAACCACGTTGGATTTCAGCCGTTAAACGCGCAAAAATGTCGGTACACCAGATAAATAAGCGCAACATATTATCAGTTGTATTGTATGCTTACAATACATATAGAAATGTGTTAATCATTAACTAATAGTATGGGATGGTGTTTTTCGACTCGCGCCTTGATTTAAACGGTTCCACGTCTTGGTGGGTCTGCGTAGCTTATTGTCAATATCTTTACACCTGTTTTTAAGACTTATTGACTGAAACGGGCTTTCACAAAAAAACTTAGGGCTTTGCTACAGGATACACCCTCCACAAGTTAAGGAAGTAAAAATAAAGGTATATATTTCTGTTTTATTTAAACCTTTTAAGTTCGTATGCATAGCCCCATTTGGCTGTTTTAGTTTTTTTTTCTTTCTTCAGTAATATTTAATCTCCTTAAAGAAAAACAACATATGCATTTTACTTTTTTTGTATCTCTTTAGTAATATTTTAGTGTAAAAGGATAACCAGTATTTAAACCTTTTATGTTACTTTATAAAATTATTTTACACAATGTTGAAAAATTAATAAGAAAGCTACATATTTTGGCAGCTGCTGCTTTAATTTTCAATGAAATGAAAAAAGCTCTCCAAGAGAAAACCTCAATGAAGAAGACACAGTCTAAAAAGGAGAAACACTCATTTATAAAGGTTTGCTGCAGATGCCTTAACTGAAAATAAATGAATAGTTCCTATGTGTATAATACATATTTATCTATTTGACTTATGCCTTTATTCCAGCAACTTGCAACATCTGAGGTACAATTTGTTACATTACTTTTGTTTTTTGCAGCACAGGCAGGTGAAGTGACTTCCTCAGGGTCACACAGTGGTGTCAGTACCAGGATTTGAACTGACAAGATCCGGGTTTGCTGAAATATTACTGAAGAAAAAAAAAAAACGAAAACGGGCAAATGGGGCTATGTATACAAATGTCCATCCATCCATTATCCAACCCGCTATATCCTAAATACAGGAGCCAATCCCTGCCAACACAGGGCACAAGGCAGAAAACAAACCCCGGGCAAGGTGCCAGCCCACCGCAGGGTGCACACACCCACACACCACGGACAATTTAGATTCGCCAATGCACCTAACCTGCATGTCTTTGGACTGTGGGAGGAAACCGGAGTACCCGGAGGAAACCCAGACAGACACGGGGAGAACATTCAAACTCCACGCAGGGAAGCGAACCCTCCTAACTGGCACCTTTCACTGCGCCACCATACCGCCCGCATACAAACTTAAAAGGTTTAAATAAAACAGAAATATATGCCTTTATTTTTACTTCCTTAACTTGTGGAGGGTGTATCCTGTAGCAAAGTACTAACTTTTTTCATGAAAGCCCCTTGTAAAGCTAAACTTGCAGCACCGCTATTCAATTACACTTGCCTAACGCCTCTCCTAAGGGGAGATACTGTGGGATCTGGGCATCCGTCAAAGCACCAATCACAGGCCCGATTAGAAAGCGGGAAGCTGTGATTTGTCGTCTCCCTCCCATGTAACAATCATAGCCCGTGTTACAATGCACTATGTATGTATGTGTATATGTATATATGTGTATGTGTGTGTGTATGTATGTGTGTATATGTATGTGTATATATATGTTGATATGTGTGCATATATATATATATATATATATATATATATATATATATATATATATATATATATATATATATATATATATGTGGATGTGTGGATGTGTATATGTATATATATGTATATATATGTATATATATGTATATGTAGATATGTGTATATGTAGATATGTATATATATGTATATATGTATATGTATATACATATGTTTACATAACCTCTTTAACACACTACTTCTCCGCTGCAAAGCGCGGGTATTTTGCTAGTCCAAAATAAATATGAAATGTGTAAGTATGCTAGCAGAATTTACAACTTATTAGTACTTATTATGTACAGGGTGTGTGTTGTGATCTCAAAATACAGGCCTCCTTAATATTCTGAGGACAAATAAAACCAGTGCAAGAGGAGCTGTTTTTACCTAGACAATACCCAAACTCTGGAACCAAAATTAAAGAAGCCCTTCTGGTTTAGTAGTAAGTGTATATTGACCAGAATCAAAGCCTAACGGAATGTGATAAGAAAAGTCTGTAACAGGATGGGGTCTGTAGCCAGAAAACCAATGGAGAAACAATAAGTAGAATCAAAACAAAACAGAGAAAAACCAAGGTAAAAATGAAAAACAAGAAAGTCCTAACCACTACTAAATCAGTCCTTTCTCTAAATATAGTAACAGTTCACAAAATATTGCAGTACGTTTATTTTATCTAGAAACAGGAATGCAAAGTAATACATGCCACTATCGTAAATTGTCTCTGTGTAGTGATGACACATGCAGTGCTAACATCTGGTCACAAGTATAGAAGTGGATATCAACACTGTAAACAATATGGCTGAAATCATGAAAAGTAAGAAAAAAACAGTGTACAGTATTGCAATAACAATAAAAAAACCAAATTAGATTAAATCATAGCAGTAACATTACAAAACAATACTAAATAATGCATAAGAATGTTCCCAAATTCAGATTCCTACAAAAATCAAGGGTGAAAATTATTTTAAACATTACATTATTCTTTTTGGTTGAGTGAATTTTGTTTTTTATTAAATTACAAAAATGACCTCAATGTTATCATCTCAGGGCAATAAGAAGTTTCATTGGCAGCATTGTTGATTTTTAAATTCATTTTCAAATTGTGCTCATAATTTAGACTTCACTAAGTAAGCAGCAGGGTAAGTTAAATGTTATTATTATATACTAGCAAAATATAAAGTAGTGTGTTAAAGAAGTTATGAAAAAGAAAAGGAAACATTTTTAAAATAATGTAACATGATTGTCAATGTAATTGTTGTAGGCTTATTTTAGTATTGAGTGTGAATTTGATGATTGTAAAGAGTTTAATTTATGATTGTAAATGTTGTGTATGAGAAATGCACATTTTTAGGATGTAAGGAACTCTTTGTAAACGACGTTTGTAATTCTGCCATCGGGATGTAAAATGACCAAGCTGTCTGCTGAACTGACTCTTGAGCATGCAACGTAGAGTTGGCCATGTGAGAAGCAATCTTGTGTCAAGTCAATGCCAACCTTTTTTAGAGTCTGTGACTTATTTATTGTCATAGCAAAGCAGACCCTTACTGGAAATTGGAGGCGTTTGAATAGGAATGGGAGGTCAGCGGGTATGAGAGGGATGCAAGGAATAAATACAGTCTCCCCTGAGTCAGTTCCAGTGAAGATAGTTGCCTTAATGAGGTTCTTGTGCAGAGATCTGTTCTGAAGCCTGGTGCCATTACAAAGTTTTAGTGGTTATAAGTTTTGTAGTAACATAATTGGTGCGCCGACCTTCAAAAGTAGGGTTTGCAGAGGCATGCCCGGAGGATTAAGAGTGTGAAGAAACTCTACCGGATAGTGTACCATGTCCTCTAGTTCTACAACAGAGTCAACAGACTTATATGTTTTTGTTTCAGAAGTTAGCTGGTGAAGTAAAATGGTGTGTAAATCATGTCATTTTTTGGTGTTAGAATAGCTCTCTCCCTCAACCATGAGACGTCCTTTTCATGCAGAATTCGTAGGTTGGAGAAAACATTTTCAATAAGGGTTTGTAAGGTATTCACCAGGAGACAGAGATTGTTAGGAACATTGATTTTACAGTTCTGTTCAATTAAATTGCTGTCACCTATTTTGAGAGAGCAGCAAACTCTCTGGCATTTTTGTCACAGTTCAAGTAAACCCTCATGTTTATTCTTAAGGTAAGAATGTTGGTCTTAGGCCACAGGTATGAAGACTTCAGACATGCTTTAACTTCTTCAGCGCGTATTCCTCTTGGGACAACTGGTAAGGTCTGCCAGAAGTCTCCAGCCAGCAAGACTGTCAAGCCTCCCGTCATTTTTGTTGTGTTTCTGTCTTGTAGGGTCCTGTCTAAAGCCTCAACACCTGGTCTGTGTGCCATAGTGCATTCATCCCATACAATGAGCTTACAATCATGCAGCACTTGCTCTATGGTGCTCTGCTTGGATATGTTACACATGGGGGAATCAGTATGGGTGAGGTTTAGAGGCAGCCTGAAAGAAGAATGAGCAGTCCTTCCACCCTTGAAGCGGTGTAGTACAGAATAACGGAGCAGTGAGCACGACGAACAGCTGAGGAAAGTAAGGAAGCGAGTGAGGAGGCACATGAGCGCGGGATGTCGTTAATGTATATAGGCAGGGAGCCAACCACGTGGTAGGTGCACGGACAAAAATGGCTAAAACGAAACATCATTCTCAAGGAACGTGTCAGTCTATTGCTTTTTATTTGACTGGGTTAGTGTGGATTTGTCACTGTGTGTCAAATAAGTAAGTTTATGGGATGTTGGTTACATTGCACAATTTATTAGTACAAACCTATGGAGGTTATTCTTAAAACTATACAACGCGCTACTGAGGCCTTGTATGGAATATTGAGTGCAGTGTCCTTTTCCCTATTGCAAAAATGAAATAATATAGATACAGAAAATTCACAAAAGGGAAGGTATAAGCTATGAACAAAGACTGAAAGAGACAAATCATTTCAGTTTAGGTAAGCATGTTGGAATGTTAATTTACAATTAAGAGGGAAGTGTAGATGGCAGCTGTTAATTTTAAAATTAGTTTAATGGCTAAACACTTTGTCACAGACAGAAATGGGTTCACAGTCAATTTGAGAACATTATTCAGAGTGTTAAAACGTTTTTCTTCACACAGAGAAAAACAGACATATAGAATTATTTACTTAGCAGTGCAGTAAATAGTAGTACTTTGGGAAATCCAAAGTCCCAAACCAGTAATTTTTTTTTTTTTTTTTTAAATGGTGATTGCGGATTGATGAACTACAGTAAGATGGCTTGTATTGCCTATTCTTGTCAAAATGTTTGTGTTTTTATGTTCTTAAAAGTGCATACAAAACTACTGAACATTATAATATGGAAAGATTTAAACTATCAAGTTTTATTATTGCATTTTTTTAAGAAAAAAACATTTGCTTTAAAGGTTGGTGGTAGCCAACCTGTGGAAACCTCGCAGTAAGGAGGTCAGGGTTCGTGTCCCAGATCCTCCTGGCATGGCGTTTGCATTATCTACCTGTGTCTGCATGGGTTTCTTCAAACTGTCCAAAGACATGCAGGTTGGCTTAATTGATGACGTTAAAGAAAAGTGAGTGAAGACATTATTAGAAAGAAAATATGTCTCGTAGTTGCACATATCTGAGATGCTTCAACAAGTAGAAGGTCAATATACTTGTGGACTTTAACAGACTGCTGCTAAATACTCTCAATGTACTCCAGTTGTGGCTCACCACTACGAATATAAATGTAATGGCAGGAGGCAGGTTTACAATACAAAGGCTTTTTCACATCTGAGCACACTCCATTTTCATTCCAGGCATGAAATTTAACAATATTTTAGTAAAAATATATCTGTGTGGGATTTTGGGAGTATATGACTGGGCAGACTGTTATATGAATTATGCTACATGGGTAACATGAGATTTCTTAATGGATGTTTTTCATTTTGTTGTCCAGTGTTGGTCTCCATAGACACTTATTCTAACAGAAACTTTGTTAGCTCTGTTCTGCATGGAAAATATCATTTTTGGTGAGTACTCCTTTAAAGTTTTAGTTTTCACGTGTAATAGACTTTTTCCATTATTTTTTTAAGCAATACAGTATATTAAACATTTGAACAGTAACATATATTTAATAAATAACATGTAATTTTTCATTTTGATCAACATTTGCTTTTTTCTTATATGGGCAATGCCATATACACTGAAATCAGGCTAAAAGAACATATAACATTGCACCATTCTTCACTACATTAACTCATATTTTAGTTTTTTAGGTGTTTTCAACACAGTTTATCGTTATGTGTTAAGTTAGAAATGAAATTCTTACTTGAACATTGCCAATACACATACAAGTACAAATAATAAAGTTGACATAATAAGCGGCTTATTTGCTGTAATAATAATGAATGAAGAGTTGTTATACCTGTACTAATTTATAATTCATTCCTAGTGTAACTGAGTGAGTATGAGTGTGTGTGAGCGTGTGATTGACTGGTGGCCTCTGCAGGGTGTTTTCTGCCTTGTGCCCCCCTTGAAATTAAATATGTTTAAGACTATATGTAAGTATACATGCATAATGGTTTACATATTGCCCATTTTACCTATTCTTCTGGTCAAATACATAAAATGCAAGTAAGCAGAACTGAAAAATGGTTCTGAATTGATTGCATCTGTGCTGCTTTGGTTGGACATGACTAGCAGTGTGAAGCAAAGACAAAAGTGTAATATGAACCTCAAGCCTCCCAGTGTCAAGCCCTCTTCATTACTGCATATATAACAAACTCCTAACATTGAACTCCTAATGAATTGTTAATAACATCTACGATGACATCTTAAAAGAGCTTTTCCATCTAATATGATAACAGAACCAAAGTATAGTTTCCAGATTCAATTTACCTTTCATACTTTAAAGTTAAAATCTAGTGCAACTAGCCCTTGAAGCACAGAATCATTGAAAATCACAATATATAATTAAGAAAGTAATGCATTTCTTTAATCAAACATTCCATCATACATTATAACTTTTTTTTTTTTACCAACAATCTGTTTTCAATGTAAACAAGGACACTAAATTAAATTAACCCAAACACTTTGGCTTTTTCTGGGGGCACAGGGATTAACAATGGAAATGGAGTCAGTGTACATATTTACTTGCACATCTCCACACACACATTCATAAAGGATACAGTAAGTCCAGAAATGTTCATCAACCTAATCTATCAAGATATTTATCAAGATATTTACTCATATACTTTTAACAAAAAAAGAGGTTAGGTGGCATGTTTGTGGTCACATAGTAAGTCATAAGTGGTATTTGATCAAGTAATTCTGTATTTTCCAGTGAAATGTCTTATTTTCCAGGCATCTAGAAATGAGATGACAAACAAGAAAAGGATTTTTCACTATTATGTAAAGTCAAGTAGTCAGTGTGCTAACAGCAGCTGCTCAATTTTCCAACGTATTGTTTAGGTAAAGAAAAATCCCCCTTATGCCAGCTTAACTATAAGCAGGTTGATGCTGGAGATGTCTGATCTTCAGTATAGCAAGAAAAATACTCCACAATGAGAAACGTTTCTTTTAATTTGGTGTTTACCCAGAAATATAGTAATTTTATTTTTTATATTTTCTTGTCTGTATATATAATTTAAATTGATACCCTCAAAAAACAGAGATTTTGTTAACACTTTAGGATACTGATTTTTAACAAGATGCTCTTTTTGTTCATGATGTTTTAGGTTAGAGGATATCAAACAGATTTGACCTGGGGCCAAATTCTCAAGGAACAAATATTCTTTAGACCATGTTCAGCCATAACCCTAACCCCCACAATCTTTAACACTCTCCTTTATTCACTCCTGGACAATTTTATTCAATCATCAACTCATTTAAATTACACATGTTAAGTCAGTTCTAACCTGTCAAATTTATATAAGGGTAAAAAAAAAATTAAAGGCAATTTGAAAATGATGTGGTAACCAGAATGGATAGAAGCTAATGCAATACAACTCGTGCGTGATGGCACACTAGTTTGAACACACAGACCACAGTGCTCTACTATTAGTCTAGTTGAAGCCAAGGGTACATAAACATGGACGCTCCACTACAGGATTTGTTGAACAAAGTGCCATAGTGAGATGTCTTTGAGCAGGAGTGAAATCTGCTGAAATTCACCAAAGGATGTTGACTTGTGGGGACCATTAAGCTGTTTGGGTACCCATCTTGTGCAAACTTTACTGTATCTCAAGTCATCATGCATTATAGCACATGTAGAGCTGATATCCAAAGATGTAGCAACAGTGGACAACATAATTCATCTGTCTTTTCTGATGAAGGTTGATGGTCAACCAGAGCTTTGTTGGTTACACCTGTTCTTCCTGCTTTCTTCACCTCCATTGGTGACTTTCAGCAGGTTTCACTGCCTCTGACAAAAAAGAAACTTCACTACGGCACATTGCTCAACAACGGGGCAGTCCTGCAGTGGAGCATCCATGTTCAATTGACCTTGGCTTCATCTAGTGGAACTGGCACTGATTACAGGTGGTCAAGTGCACAAGGCACTAGTCAGGATCAGCTCTGTATCCAGACTTCTGTTTTTGTCTGCTTATTTTTACTTTCTTACTTCTTGTGTTTATCACCTTTCTTGTGCCCTTTAATTTATTGACAAAAACACCTTTTTTACTTACAGTGTTAGCCTCCTGTGCTGTTAAGATTGAGGCTGGTTCAAGAGTGTCAAATACAAATGACTGTTACGAAACAACGATTTGAAGCAGCTTCCTCCTCCTTGTTGTAAAGTACTTCAGTATGTGAAGTCTAAAATCCATCGGTTATGTTTATAAATGTCAATTCTTGGCATACACCATTTGATAGCATTGTATTTGTTCGAAATGGAACATGTCCTAACAGACTAAGACTTGGCTTTTAGCAACAGAAACAAAGCGTTTTTGGTTTTAGGGATGTTCATAAGGGATAATCAAAAAACAGCAAGCATTGTGATACATCCAATTCTGAAGAATGCTTTAAAATATCAAAATTCAAGAATTCATGACCAAAACCTAATTAAAGTTGTATTCTAATATCTTCGTTATTTCTGAATTATTGTTGGGTCTTTGCTGATTCAAAATTTGGACATTAGTTTGTGTTCTGCACCATAATGGCAACATGATGATGTTGCTCAAAATATTACTATTGTGTTGTGCAACAGTATCAAAAACTTCATAGCAATTTGAAGTGTGCAAGCATTGCTTCTTTATAGAGAAAAATAGCAAAAACAAAACCATAATCTAAATGAAATAAAAGAGGTTAAAATGAATAGTATAACTCAGCTGTGACACAAACATTACACAGAAAATAAAAAATGTGCTTAGCTCACGAATACTCTTCTGACAAACAGCAAACACTCCAGCAACTTTGATGATGTTAGAATACAAAACACACTCTATTTAAGTTGATCAGCAAATTCAACTTCTTCCATTCAGTTGAAGTCCAGCTGGTATTGCTTGTCAAGACTGTTGTCATGCTTCAGATCAACTCTGAGGTATTACAAGAAAGGCCATTGCAGAGTGTACACTCAGTCACACTCACATGTGGCCAATTAAGGGTCAGCAATTAACCTGAAAAGCACTTCTTGGGATGTGGGAGGAAAAACCCCAAAGACGTGAGAAATATAGGTCAACTCCATACAAGCAATGACAACACCTGGGATTTGAAACCAGGACAATGAAGCTGTGAGCCAGCAGTGCTCAATTTATAATGTGCTGGAATACTACCATAGGTTTATAGTGTTATTGGGTCACTGCTGTCAAATTTGCAGAGTACAGTGAAATTCTTACTGGCAGGTGCTAATCAACATGCAACGCATTGCCACTTTCCGGCACCATGATTAGTGAGTGTAACTACCTTATCTCAAAAGATCTGTCTTCCTCACCAGAAAAATCTCAGTATATCTACAGTACATTTACATCCATATTTACTTAAGGGAGAAAGCAAAAAACTGAAGGAAACATACAGTAATCCCTCCTCCATCGTGGGGGTTGCGTTCCAGACCCACCCGCGAAATAAGAAAATCCGCGAAGTAGAAACCATATGTTTATATGGTTATTTTTATATTGTCACACTTGGGTCACAGATTTGCGCAGAAACACAGGAGGTTGTAGAGAGACAGGAACGTTATTCAAACACTGCAAACAAACATTTGTCTCTTTTTCAAAAGTTTAAACTGTGCTCCATGACAAGACAGAGATGACAGTTCCGTCTCACAATTAAAAGAATGCAAACATATCTTCCTCTTCAAAGGAGTGCGCATCAGGAGCAGATGTCAGAGAGATAGAGAAAAGCAAACAAATCAATAGGGCTGTTTGGCTTTTAAGTATGCGAAGCACCGCGGCACAAAGCTGTTGAAGGCGGCAGCTCACACCCCCTCCGTCAGGAGCAGGGAGAGAGAGAGAGAGAGAGAGAACAACAAACAGTCAAAAATCAATACGTGCCCTTCGAGCTTTTAAGTATGCGAAGCACCGTGCAGCATGTCGCTTCACGATGCAGCTGTACAGAAGGTAGCAACGTGAAGATAATCTTTCAGCATTTTTAGACGAGCGTCCATATCGTCTAGGTGTGCGAACAGCCCCCCTGCTCACACCCCCTAGGTCAGGATCAGAGAAAGTCAGCGCAAGAGAGAGAGAGAGAGAACAGTAAGTTGGGTAGCTTCTCAGCCATCTGCCAATGGCGTCCCTTGTATGAAATCAACTGGGCAGACCAACTGAGGAAGCATGTACCAGAAATTAAAAGACCCACTGTCCTCAGAAATCCGCGAACCAGCAAAAAATCCGCGATATATATTTAAATATGCTTACATATAAAATCCGCGATAGAGTGAAGCTGCGAAAGGCGAAGCGCGATATAGCGAGGGATCACTGTAATTATTTTAAAAAATATAATGGCAAGTATTGGGTTTTTTTGCACCTTTGAGTCTGAAATTAACCTGTGAGAAGTAAAACATCTATAGCAAATAAAATGTTTTAAAAATCACCCAATTTATATTCAGTGGTCCCCCAATTTACTCGTTCAGTGTACTACTGACCCTAGATCTCATTTGAAGTACAGGTAGTTGTTGACTTACAACCTATGCGTCTTACGACCATTCGACTTACGACCGTTATCACGTCTCACAAGCAAAAAGCAGTTTTCACCATGCCAGCTCTGCGTGCCGTGACTCATTCATCTCGATTTCAATTTACTACCTGCAGCGGTTTCAACTATGTACAGTTACATTTGTCTTACAATTACAGAGAAAAATGGCAACTGATCTCGACACAAAAATGAAGCTGATCAAGCAGTATGAGGGAGAAAAGAAACAGAATGTGATCGCATGTGAATTTAAGTTATCCCATTGTAACTGGTGTTTACCCAATGCACTGTACTGCTACACTCTGGAGCTTCTGCATTGTGACTCACGATGTGCCACTTCGTTCGAACAACCATGAAGGGGTAATTAAACCACACTGAACTCCTTTATCTGTTAATATTTATTATTAACAGGATGAAATGTTAAAGCAGAAAACATATGAGAGCTGAAACTGCTAGTACAGTTTTTCCTCTCACTGTTAACACAATGGGCACTGGGAGAGGCTTACGCTGATGATGGAAACAGAACACAGACAAAGAAAGGATTCGTGAAGCTGTTAAAAGTTCAGCACCCATGTGAGCAACAGTAATAACAAAACAAAACAATAAAACAAAAAAAAATCTACAAAAAAAGATTAAAAATCTACACAATGTCTTAAGAGTGATGATAAAAAGGATGTAAATCAAACAATATGACTTAAGGGACTTACTATACAGTACTATACATACAGTCAGGTTTGAATACACATACCGGTCCGTCTTACTTCCAGATCAACTTACGACTGGTCTGTTGGAACTGAACAAGGTCGTAAGTCGACAACTACCTGTAAATAAGAACATGAGGACCTGAAGGAAATATTATTGTTTTAAAGTTCTAATGGCAAAGTTTTAGCAATTTTACTGAATTCACAGTATTGTTAGGTTTTCTTTTATTTGTTGGTTTGTGAACCTTAGGTTTGTATGTGTGTCTTTTGCTGATATCATATTGTCACTATTCTGGACTGACATACAGGGAAGAATTCCATCCATCCATTTTCCAACCCACTGAATCCGAACACAGGGTCACGGGGGTCTGCTGGAGCCAATCCCAGCCAACACAGGGCACAAGGCAGGAAACAATCCTGGGCAGGGTGCCAACCCACCGCAGGACTACAGGGAAGAATTGCATGTTACAATGTACTCATAGTATAAATGTGAACTATGAACAAAACTGCTTCAACAGTATTGTTAAACTTTGCCATTGTTCACTTACATAATAATTGGTCACCAATAGTCATCTCTTATTAAGCTGTACTACAAGCAACCTAGTAAGAAACCATCTCTATCTTGTCAGAGAGTATAGAAGTCCTCTGGATGCAAAATTTAAAATGTGGGCATCAAGTTCAAAATTTAGATTTCAAAAGTTTATTGGCAATCAATTCAGGAATTCCCTTATTCCCATTTCTATTAGAATCTGAATTTTAAATTACAAAGTGGGTATAAGTGGATGCTTGTTCCTGATAAACACAGTTTATACATTGATAGAATTTATTATTCAAATCTGTGGCATCCTGGATGTTTGATAAGATTATTATAATATATAATAATTCTTTACAGATAGATAGATAGATAGATAGATAGATAGATAGATAGATAGATAGATAGATAGATAGATAGATAGATAGATAGAACTTTATTTGTCCAAATGAGAAATTAAGCTTTTACAGAAGTTCAAAAAATAGAAATATTATAACCAACTATTACAACAAACATCTCAAACACTGAATTACAACTACAATTATAAACAAGAATTACAACTAAACAAGAAAATACTTCTAACTTAGCTAAACATATGAAAGCAGTCACAGTGAGACATTATTGCCATTGGTATGAAGGAGTCCCAATAACATTTCTTGACACACTTGTACTAAATAATTGGTTGTCTAAAAAGTACTTCATATTACTGTGTTAAGGAAAGGATGTTCAAAATGGCCATCAGTTTTATCTTTATTCTCTCCTCTTCCAGTCCCTCCAGAGGGTCAACAGAACATCCTATAACTGAACCTGACTTTTCAAGCAGCTTGTTGATTCGGTGGACCACTCTTGAATTGTGTTACTGGACCAATACACCACAGCGTTAAAAACTGCCCTGGCTATCTCAGAGTTTCAGAGCATGTAAAGTATGTCACAACCCAAATTAAAGGAACGTGGTCTCCTAAGAAAAAGATTTTGCTCTTCCCTTCCTATATAGTTCCTCTGTGTTATGAAACCAGTCCAGCCTGTCACTAATGTGACTTCCAAGTATCTGAGCACCACCTTCACATCCACTCCATGTATATTGACTGCGCATAGAGTATCTGCTGATGTTCAGCTGCAGACAGTACTTTTTAAACCAAGAAACAAAGTTCTACACCTGAGTCCTACACTCTTTCTCACCCCCTTTGTCAGTAAACTCAACTAGTGCAGGGAAAGGAAGTTAATAAAACTTAAAACTAGTACTGGCCAATCGATTACAATTTTTAATCACAATTAATCGCATGATTATGTTATGCTCAAAATTTAATAATGAACTCAAAAGTAGTGTATTACGTGAATTTGGTTTGCAAGCACTTTAAACAAACAAGGTGCTTTTTAACAGCAGTATTCCCATTACATAGAAGCAGTTTACATGTATTTCTTATAAATCTCAACTTATACATTAATGTAATCAAATCAAATATAAAACAAAAGCTATTTGCCACTGCCAGGGGATTAAGGTTTTATCTAGTTTGTTATAGAAAAACAAGTTACCCTCAGAGTCCAGAGCCATGATCACAACATTATAACAGGCAGAAATATTTTTTTTTATCAGGAAGCGGCATAAACAGTTCATGTTCAGTAGCAACTCTTTGAGGGCTAATATTTTTTCCAAAACACTCAGTTTTCTGAAAAGCGCACAAAGCATTGGATTCACACATAAATCAACATAAAACGTCTGTTGCTGCCTGTTGTGCTTGCTGTCGGCGCCTGTTCGTAGTTTGTGGCAGCAGCGGCTGCATGGGGGGCGGCTCAACATCCAGCAGGAATGCACGGTAGGCTGGCTGCCTGGCTGTCTTTGTGAGACAGGTGCACGGGGGGTGGCAGTTGCAGTGAGACACAATATGGTTTGTACCTGTCCTTGGTAAGTGTCTGTCCTCCCAGGTGAACTTTGCCATAGGTGCATCAGCTACAAGATCGTGTTCATCACCACGATCAGCTGGGGACCGATCAGCTGATGCCGGTACCTCACTTTTGTTTTCAATCTACATCTCCAGATCACTTGCATCAAAATCGGAGTCCGACAAATAAGAGTCTGATTCAGCGATAATACGAAAAAAATTTTGCTTTGAACATTCACTTTGGTATCTCTCCACATGCCATTTTAGAAGCTGCTTGCTCTCTGATACTCATGCACACGCAGGGAATAGATGTCAAATGAACAAAGCTAACTTTCCTTCTAGCAAAAGCATTTCGAAAAGCACTGTAATAAGAAGATAACTGATCTCTATCGATCGCTAGCGAGACTGAGGCTTTCAAAATAATAATAATAACAAAAACTGCATTTATGTGCGATAAAATAATTGTCAGCATTAATTAATTAATATGTTAACATGATAATAACTGAAATAAACCACATCGGAATATTATGAAAGGTGCTTGGAATGCACTAGACATAATTACTGGACTCAAGTGATGCAGGGCACAGGTATTGGAAGGGAGTGTGGACATGTGTGACTCTGTTCTGCAGGTCCACTCCCTTCCATCTCCAGTTTCTTCCAATGGCCAGACCCCCACACCACCTCTACTGCACCAACAACTTCCCATATGTATTTTACACCGATCACTTCAACTGCTCTGGCCAGTGATGTTTCCACCTCTGACCAACAGTATGAGCTTTCCATAACTGATAACCTAGTGAGAAGACAATTGAGGAGGCTACACACAAGAAAATATGCCGGACCAGATGGAGTTTGACATTGATAATCACTTGGCCCTACTCCAGTTTGCCCATTGGACAAAGATTGGAATGAATAATGCAATTATTTATATGATCCACAAGGCTTATTCCAATCTGAACCAAGCTGGCAGTACTGTTAGGGCTTTGTTTTGATTTCTCCGAAGCCGTCATTACCATCAGGCTATCTCTGTTACAGGTAAGTTTAGGAATACAGTATGCTGATGACTGAGCCCATGGAGTCCTGGATAATGGACTATCTGTCCAGCAGACCACAGCTTGTGAGGCTCAAGGACTGTGATATGGAAGTGAGCACTACAAGGAACAGTCCTGTCACCTTTTCTGTTGACCTTGTACAACTCAAACTATAAAAATAACAGCAGGTTATGTAACTACTAGACTTGTGGAATAATGATGTATGTTTGCATAGCCTTACTGGAAACCACTTGCATATGAAATATTTAAGTCTGATATAATCAAAGATACAACACAATGAATATGCTTTGTTAATGGACATGAGTGCTCTCTACATTTCCTATCATTCCCAACAACAACATAACCTGAATGTCAAGAAAAAGAAGAACTCACTACTGATACCCACAAATAATTGTGCACTGGGAAAGAGGAATCTGATGTTTACACCTGGAAAGACAGTGATGTACTGGTCATCAACAGAGCCAGCTGGTTTGGTGTCTCTTGAAATACAGATGATGTGTAAACTGGCTTGGACTCATTACATTAATAACAATCTAAAAGAGTTAGTCAAGTAACTTTGACTATTTGACAAATACACATTTTGCTTAGTGTTTTATATGGTAATTAATGTTCATTTAAGCTAGTATATTTTGCAGCAGACATTTAATGGTATTATTGTCTGCACTCAATTGTACTGATTTTGGCTACTCTATATCACTTCCATGCATCCAACATTCTTCTAAACCTTTTTGAATTTAAGACTGTGGGGTGCTGGACTTCTTTTTTCTATTATGAGGACAACATAAAATAAATAGAATTTAATTTGTCTTTTTTTACAGAATAAAGAAAAATAAACCTTAAATTGCCAAATCTAAAAAAGGTAGAACTAACTCCAGATCCCCCACTCCTCATGACAGTCTTTTCAAGCCCTATTATTTCTTTGCAGTCTGTCATTGTCATTCCTCACTGTCCCCTGATCTCTTTCTCTCATGCTCTCTGTGTATGCAACATATACAGTAGCAAGAACCATGAGCCTCGGTGTGAATCTAAGTCCAGTGACTGTCTAAGTGGAATTTGACGTTGGACATTCTGCACATGCCAATGTAAGGTTTTCTTTATGTGCTACCACATCCCAGAAATGTGCACATTAGTTTAATTGATGATTTTCTTTTTTGTGTTTATGTGTGCATGAACATACCCTGCAATAGACAGGTACCATGCCCAAACTTGACTCCTGACTTGTGAATGCCAGATGTTGCCATTATTGCAAGTGGTCCACTGAAATTCTCAAATGAATTAAGCAGGTTTGAAGATGGATGGAAAGATGGATGGGTGTATGTACAGTACATACACTATCGTTCAAAAGTTTGGGGTCACCCAGAAATGTATATATTGATAACAGATATTGATACCATTTATTAGAAGGTACCATTAAATTGATTTAAAAATATAGTCAGGGTATTACTTGTGTTTATTTTGGCTTTTTCTGCTTGAAATCACTCAATTTAAATTTATTCACATACTGTATGTTCCATTTTCAGAAGCAATTCCTTCAGTATCCTAATAGTAAAATCCCTTAGATAATCATTAATTAGTCATGTTTACATGCCAAAAAGTTGTTCAAAAAAGACAGTAACATGCACCTTTGTATGAAATCTTCAGTTTCTTGGCAATCTGTCACATGCAATAGCTTTCATTCTGCAAGAAAAGGCAATAGACTGACATGTTTCTTAGGAAAGCTGTTTGATTTTGGCCATTTTTGAACCCACAACTGAACTTTAGGAATGCCAGTACCTTGCCACCCAAGTAAACAGAGTAGCAGGTTTCAGCACTGCTAATGCAATTACAGTAATGTTCATTATGAACACTAGTAATGCCTGAAGATTTCATGCAAAAGTGTCTCTTACTGTCTTTTTGGAACAAGGGTAAGAACAGGGAGTTTTCCAAAGGGAGTGGTGTTACTTAGAAGGATGTCCAAAAGTTTGCAAATGCCAAATTTAGTCCTTTTATTTATTTATTTTTTACATTTTTTTCAGTTCTTTAAAGAAATTCTAACTGTAAATTAACATTATAGTTGGTTTGCTGTTAAAGTTGCATTTACTTCCATCCATCCATTATCCAACCCACTATATCCTAACTACAAGGTAACGGGGTCTGCTGGAGCCAGTCCCAGCCAACACAGGGCGCAAGGCAGGAAACAAACCCCAGGCAGGGCGCCAGCCCACAAGCAGGGCAAACACACACACACCAACCCAGCACACACACTAGGGACAATTTCGGATCACCAATGCACCTAACCTGCATGTCTTTGGACTGTGGGAGGAAACCGGAGCACCCGGAGGAAACCCATGCAGACACGGGGAGAACATGCAAACTCCACGCAGGGAGGACCCGGGAAGCAAACTCAGGTCTCCTAACTGCGAGGCCGCAGCACTACCACTGCGCCACCGTGACGTGACGCCCTTGCATTTACTTTCTTAACTTTAAATATTAATAAATTATGTGATTTGGACAGGGGCATCCAAACCTTTGAACATAATTGTAAATTTTAATCAATTCTTCTTTTATGTCTGATAACATGTTGCATGTTGGTTGAACACACAAGTACAGTGGTTACTCTACATATATATCGATAACAAAATATTTATATGTTATAATTCATAAATCCATTACTTATAGAGTTCAAGGTAGCATGGAGCTAATTTAGGATTACCAATTAACCTGAACACAGGTGTCTTTGGATGTGGAACCACATATTTACTACATTTTTGTGTTTACAGTACATATAAATTAGACTACAAACCAAACTATGTGTAAGTTGTTTTAATTTAGTGTTTCATTCAGTTTAATCCACTTTTGCTAAATGCAAACGAAACCTCAATAATGAATGTTATCTTTCACGTGCAGGTGAACTTATCAATACCAAAAGGATTCCATCTTCAATCATAACAGTATTAAATGGATTACAGGCTACAGTAGATCCAAACATGTCCTATCCCTGAACTATGTGTGCCCAAACGTGGAAGACTCAACACTTACCAAAGTAGCGCAACCCGAATTGAGCCCTAAAACAAGCATCAGATTCCCAAAGTGAGATGCTCTCGGATTCGGGGTCTGCGCGCCCGTTTATCAGTTATTAACAGTAGATGAAACCTTTAGTAAAGTTGTCGGAGAATCATTTAGCTCGCACATTGATGGATGCCTCGTGCATCGTTATCTTCGACGCAATTCGTACATTCATAGTAAAACCTCCATCATGAAGGATGGTACTTTGTGGCGGTTACATCATAAAGGTAGACGGCTCTATCCAGCTACAAAAGCCGTTTACCGTTTCAAAAGACACAATGAAATACATTTCACAATATTTTATAACTAAAATAGTTCCACTTCACCAATAAAAAGCTTATTAGGTACCTGAGCCACTGGTTTGGGCTTATCTTAGGGCTTATCGTAGGGGGTAAGTGCACAAAGTTCCAATGTTTCCCACTGCACGGTATTAGTCGGATTCTACCACTAAAAGAAATACGCCGGTGAAAGCAACATATCTACTTAGCTTGGGGAGAAATGGTTGCTCCTCTTCTGAAAAATATACATTAATATTTCATGAAAATCGTCTTACGTGTTACTGATGCGTGCAAGTGATAAATTATCCCAGAATATTAAGAAAAGAAAAGCGTATTGTTATTTTTACCGTGTGCTTCTCGTGTGCTGCGCACTTACGGTTCCATTTCTTGCTGCTGAATACCTCACTCTTATAGCATCTCGTCTCGCTCTTGACAAGGAGCTGCTTTTTTTTTTTTTTTTTTTTTTTTGCTTTCCTCGCAGAACCTGAAGGTATTAAACCCCGCCCCTTAGCAACAAAGGCAACGCGCCTGATTGATGCAACGCTCTCTGCTAGTAAAATCACACAGCTCGTTGGTTGGCTGCGCACATCTCAATCACGCCCGCTCGTGTGTGAGCCTGTGTGAACGAGCGTTGTTTGCGCGGGTCTGCTCACTCGGGCACGCGCGTGTGGCACACCTGGTGCGAGGTGTCGCTCTTTCTGCGCATCTTTTGATCTTTCTGTCTTTCATCACTTTGTGTTTTAAGTTGAACGGCTTTAAACGTGTTCATTCATTTAAATTAGCAGAGGCATTCAGCACTAGTTCCAATCGACGGACAGGCAATTTTGTAGGGTTTGAGTATATCCGTAAATTCAATACTAAGGTATAGTATTGCAATGTAACAGAATTTTCAGATATCAGCTTTGCTTATAACCTTCATACGTACAACACCGATAGAAATGAACAGTAAACCCTCGCCTTTAGGACAACAGCCTCTTTCATGTTTAGGTGTATTTTGGCAAACTTGAGTTTCAGATTTTATTCTAAGAAAAGTTAATCTAATTTCCTTGCTATACCTATACGAAGAAAGGCTTGCTTAACCAAACTTATCAATTAACACCTATATTTCCTACACTTACTAATCCAAACAACAATGAGTGACAATTTTATATTCGTGTAACTGATGCAAAAGTAACATGCTATTTAACTCTAGTTCTTATCACTGTGCAATAACTTTAAATTTAGAGTCCACTTTAAAATCATATTTTTGCCATGCAAAGCTGTCAATAGCTTTACCCTTCCTTTACCTTACAGATGTTATTACTGCCTAAACTTCAGAGTGTGCACTGAGCTCATGGCTGGTTTCCTATAAATTTCCAGGATAATATAATAGACAGAATTTTTACCTATGGGACCCCCAAACTAAGGGATGATCTACCAGCCAATATTAGATGCCTCAGCTTTTAAATTAGGGCTGAGGATCCATTATTATAAGATACTCCATTTTTGACTGGTAAACTTTGTTATCATTTTCCTAATTTCTGAATCAGAGGCTCTTTTTCATCTTGAAATTATACCTCACAATGGATGGCAGAGATTAAAATTACCAATGATCAACCAAATATTTGTCCCATTCATGCAGCTCATGGACACTAGTCATTTGTTTATATTCTTGTTATTGTGAACCACAATAATACTGTTTAAAGAATAAAAAACTCTTATGTATCTATCTATCTATCTATCTATCTATCTATCTATCTATCTATCTATCTATCTATCTATCTATCTATCTATCTAACAAGGAACTCGAGAACAAGTGTGCAATTGGGAACTTCCTGTTAGGACAAGCAAAATTAGCAATTATAAAAATAAGACAAAACAAGTAGAAAAAACTCCTAGCAATCAATGCACTGCTAATGTTTAAAGTTCTAGTAAAGAGCAGACTAAAACCTGAATATATATATTATAAACTGATAAATGACCTCAGAATGTTCTGCGATTTATGGGTGGATGGACAAGTGCTGTGCTCTGTTGAGGGGGACAAGTTGATGGTGAATTGGTGAATTGAGGTTAAAATGTGGGGAGGGCTTTGTTATTTTTTTGTGAGTATTTATTAACTATCAAACTGTTGCTTTTCTGTATATGTCTTAAAATGTTGTGAATATAGGGGATGTGTGTGTGTGGATGGGGTGGGGGGGGGGGGAGGGTGCAGGATAGTGGTGGTGCTGAAGTTTTTTAGAATCTATATTTTTAACTGACCTCTAACTAGAGTGGGGGACTTGTAGATGGGGGACTGATTTGTAGTACCCATAATAATTACTATTTTACCAAAAAGGAAGAAAAAAATAAGATATATACAATTTGCGATTCTTTTATAAAACATGGTCATTGTTTGTCAATTGTTTTGGTAGCTTAATAATTTGATACAATAAAGCTATCTATAAAAATAAAAAATATCTATCTATCTATCTATCTATCTATCTATCTATCTATCTATCTATCTATCTATCTATCTATCTATCTATCTATCTATCTATCTATCTATCTATCTATCTATCTATCTATCTAACATTGCAATTGTCTCAATGTCCTTTTATTTGTAGGTTTGTAAAGTCAGAGTGCTGTGTTTCAGGAAGAGTAGTAGTAGTAGTATATAGTAGTGGTAGTTTGCAGTTAAATTCAGATTTCTTTCAAGGCATCTGACCAACTGCTTCAATTTGTAACCCCTGGATTAAGAATGGATTCATAATTGACTCAGAGATGCCTTGCTGCTCCTGAGATCCACCACCAAATACTAGATTTTGCCAGTTTTGACCCACAATTGTTTCACCTTACACCAGTAAACAGAGTCGTTCACTAGGCTTGTGTGTGCACCACTTACAAATCCTGTTATTGCAGAATTGTCCAAGAACTTTTCCAGATGGCACATCCACTAATTGTATTTGAAGTAGAATGTCCACAAGAAGAAAACAAGGATATTAAGACAGCTCTGTGTTACTAAACTGCTTTTTCTGAAACACACCACTGTAACTTTACAATTGTTGGTCTGCTTGTTCAGTAGTCATTATTTTAACACACTGATGGGCAACTATCATCACTGACCTAAGTTTGTCTCCCAGTAGTAAGGGTTGCATGGAATGAATAGCTTTTTCTGTCTCTTGTACTATTTCCTCAAGCTGTATACTTTGTTGAAATCCATATACTTTCTTACCTTGGAATTTATTTATGGGAAGTCGAGTAATATGGTGGCTGCTGGTTTTTGTTCCAACTCAGTTGCTTAATTAGAAGCCGATCCTCACCAATGACAGGTCTTATTTAATGTCATGGCGTGTTAGTGTTTTAACTCTAACATGTTAATTCATTCTTAAATCATAGATTTTTTTTCCCTTTCTAATGATACATGTATCATCCAAGTGATTTGAAACCTAAAATAAGGAATTTTCAGTTCTTCACTTTCTGTTCAGTTTCCTTCCGAGTACTTAATTAAACCAAATAGTGAATGATGAATATACACGAGTGGAAATGGAGAAAAGGTAGATGTAGTTCCTCTGTCATATGCATCTTATTGCTAATAAGGAGCAATTAAAACAATGAATAGAACTGTTTAAAAACTAAAATAAGCAATTAAGGGTTCAAAATCTTAACAACTGAGACAACTAAAATAAAGCAGAAAATGTCACTTGAGCAATAAGTGCTTCATTAGCAATGAATGATTTCTCATGAAGCAATTGGGTTGGAACAAAAACCTGAAGCCACTGCGGCCACAAATCAAATTTATTGTCAATTTGTAATAATATATAGCAATCAAAGTTGCCTGAACCAAGACCAGAAGGAATTAAAACTCAGAAAGTACAGAAGTTAAAATTGTAACAGGAATTTCAGATATCCTTCTGGAGAATTCACTGCTAGATTTGTAAAGTTCATTAGGAAACTTGGGTTTATGCAGCATATTTGTGGTTCTCAGCATGGATGCTAGATCCACCTGATAACATCACCTTTGCGATTCACATGTACAAGTGCTAACATACTTGAATCATGTTATTTACCAGCAAGAAAAACACTGCAAATCAAACACAAAGTAAAATATAAATAAATGCAAGTTCATGACATTATTGCAAGTGCCTGAGGCATCACCACATGTATTGCTCACAGCCTGCCAGATGCCCAGATTTAGAGGCTTGGAAGTTCACAGTAACTGAAGATTTTTGTTCCAGACTTTCCTGCTAATTAAATATGTGATTTGCTAATGCTCTCCTTCTGTAATGATTTGAATGTTCATTTTCTCAGAACATAAATAAAAAGGTCCTTAGTCATTCACAGTTTCATCAATTCTTTCTTTCCACAAATTTATAGAAACTGATACACAGGTCCAGACAGAACCAAGTTATCCGCTTTGCTGCAGGTTGTCCTGTTCTGTGTATCTCATTGTTTATTAGGAGCTGGCTAAAAAAAGACAAAAATAACCAACTAAAGACTTCTTTTGGAGATTCATCAAAGAAATTAAGGACTGTGAATCTTAACAAGCAAATAATATGTTCCAGTAACAGGAGTGATTTGCTTCCTGGAATGAAAACCTGTTTAACATCACATGGGAGAAGTACCGTCATGTTAGTTTGATTATTGTGGATCCCAAACTCGGTCCTGAGGACCCATTGTAGCTGCAGGTTTTTATTCCAGTGATAATAATTGATCTCATTTATTTAGATGGTCTTTTTTCCCTTCTCTTATTCTGCCCTTAGAGAAGCACAGCAGTATGATTTTTACATTTATAAGACATTTAGAAATATTTCTACTTTTGCTTTAAACCCTTACCTCTCTTTTGTTGTTGTCCTATTGTTTTATTTTTTTTTGTGCAGTTTGCACCCTTCAGTGTATCCTAATAATGATCATTAAAACAAAAGAACTGACAGCCAGGTAAACAATTCTGAATGATGAAAGGCTGCAATAACTTTAGCGTCAGACCCACTAATTAGTAGATAATAAATTAAAGAATAAGAACACCTGGAAAAGCAGAATGAAAATCAGGATGAAAATTGTTAAAAAGTTAAAAAAATATATATATAAGTGCTTAGTACATTTTAATAAAAATTTACCAAACTTAGTTTTGTTATTTCTTCATTGACTCCAAAACACAGAAACTGGGAAATAACAGCTCACTTAATTGGGCTAGGAGTCCAATTAAAAACTGAAGTTGGTTGGAACAAAAACCTGCAACTACAGTAGATCCCCAGGCCTGAGTTTGGGAAGCAATGGTGTAGTTAAATGTGTTTAATCATTTCACATGTCACCACTACAATCTTGGATACTTCAATGAACATTTTGTCTTTGTATTATTGTGTATTATTGGAATGTGTAAGGAGAAGCTTGATGGATGTCTGCCATAGATTTGCTTGAAATTTATTTTATTCAAGGACCATGGCTCTACTGTGGAGTGGTGGTTACACCGATGCCTGGTTGATCCTGAGCCTGGGTTTGAATTATTTGCAAAATGCATTTGGAGTCTGAATGATTTCACTCATCTTCATGCAAGTTTTTTTTTTTCTGTGAACTTTGAGTTTTTAATTGAATTTAATTAATTTTTGTATAATGGTCTTCACAGAGTGGAAGCTCAGAGTGGTGTAACAAGTTTAGAACATTAGAACACTCCAGACGAGAACAGGCCACTCAGCCTAACAAAGCTCACCAGTCCTATCCACTTAATTCTGCCAAAACAACATCAAGTCTAGTTTTGAAGGTCCACCACGCTACTTGGTAGCTTATTCCATGTGTCTATGGTTCTCTGAGTGAAGAAAATGTGTAATGTTTGTGTGAACTTTACCCTTAACAACTATCCAACTGTGTTCTCGTGTCCTTGTTGAACTCATTTTAAAATAATAACCTCAACCTACTGTACTAATTCCCTTCATAATTTTAAACACTTCAATCATGTCTCTTCTTAATCTCCTTGTGCTTAAACTGAAAAGGCTCAGCTCTTTTAATCTCTTCTCATAATTCATCCCTTGTAGCCCTGGAATGAGCCTATTCGCTCTTCTCTGGAATTTTTCTAGTGCTGCTATGTCCTTTTTGTAGCTCGGAGACCACAACTGCACACAGTCCTCCAGATGAGGCCTCACCAGTGCGTTATAAAGCTTAAGCAGAACCTCCTTGATTTTGTACTCCACAGATCAGGGCACTATATGACCTAACATTCTGCTAGCCTTCTTAATGGCTTCTGAACACTGTCTGGAAGTTAATAGCGATGAGTCCACTATGACTCCTAAGTCCTCCTCATAAGGTATAGTTTCAATTTTCATACATCCCATTGTGTATTCAAAACTAAATTTTTACTTCAAACGTACACATTTTCCAAATTACAAAATGTAGACATATAAAAATATGAATTAGTCTAAACTCACAATAAAAGAAGCACTTTCAAATAGATTAAAATACAAATATCCCAACAATATTTGTCCTGTACTCTCATTGTTGAGATATAAGGAGGGGAAACAAAACTCAGTAGCATTCTTTGTGAAAATAAACCTCTAGAGGGTTTACAGTGGGAGTTCCTCTTGTACTCCAAGATTTGTATGTTACAATAACACAAACTGACAGCCTAGTGTCTTGTCCAGAATGGTTCCTGCTTTAAACCGAATACAGTTCCTATAAAAAGAATTCCTTAGTATGGCCCTAAATTGGACTGAGTGGGTTTAAGAATGTTTTGTCAGGTTACCACAACTCTGAAGAGTCTGTTTCTGTCAGAAAAGTATGTCATGTGGTTATTTTATTTGCCTCTTCTTCATTGTCACCAAGCCTTTGATGTGAGGTGTATGCTTCTTAAATAAGAATTCCTGTCTTGGTTGGCACTTTTGAGTGTGATGGTTTGTATTAAAGTAAGATGACAATTTATTATAGATGCATTTGCTTTTTCCTGATTATTTTTCATCATTGGCCTAAAACATTGTAGGCCTTGTTATGCTTGGTTAAAATACTCCTACAAGTTACTTTAAGAAATATCAAATGACACTTCTGCCCTTCTGCTGTCTCTGTAGAAAACAATGCAGCAGCAAAAATGGTAATGGAATATGTGGTGCAAACCATGAAGCTAGGAGAAGAAAGCATAAACATTGTTAAGAAGATTAGAATTCATGAAACATTAATCAAGGTCTGAGGTCATGCTACAATATTTCCAAAGGCTTGATAGTGCACTACAAAGACAGCTGATTAAGATCTTCATGGGGATTTCTAGAAGCTTTAGAAGCAAATCAAATTACAATACTTGTAGAAATTTCAAAGTGTTTTTCCAAGCATATTTGATCTGACTGATGCTCTATTTAGCAGATATTCCAGTCTGCTTCAAAGTAAGAAACTGAGAAAAGGTTCTAGCAGAATAATTTTTGTTTAGACCTATACAGTTACAGTTAATATGAAAATGTGTGTGTTACGCCATTGTGGTTGTGGAGCTGGACCTGGTCTGGCCTGGTATTTCAGGAAGCTGAAGGCAGTTCAGGATGGATGTTGAGCCATGAGGTATCTTAGTGGATTATCCATTGGTAAAACTAATGTGTACATCTCTGTCAGTGTGGATGGGTTGTCTCCAGTAGGGGGTGATGTTGAGAACCCCAGAGAAGAGAATGATACTAGGGGTTATTGGCAAATGCATTAGAAGTTCTTCTAGTATGGTATTGTGGATGACAACAGGGAGACTTTGCATGTTTCAAATGGCTCTGTGCTACTCATTATATCCTACACACAACTTGGCAGCATGTCTGGCCCTTGAAGGAAGAACTAAGGTCTGTGAAATTCTGGTAAGTGGGGTTGTTAAGTATGTGCGTGTGTGTGTGTGTGTGTTGGGGTGGGGGGGTTCAAAAGGATGGCCCAAAGAGTTATAAAGGCTAGTTCTGATCCCAGAAGTTACTCTTGAGGGTTCCTAACTGGAGTTTAAAAGCTGCTTCCTGGTACTGTGGTCTGAATGGCTGGGCAAACCGAGTTTTGTTTTAATGGTATTTTGGTGAGAAGAGGACCGGCCACCCCACTGAACAAATTGGGGAATGAATCATCCTTGTGTGTAAAAAAGCTTAGAGAAGAAAAAACACATATTAATTCATGTTCATTTTGTACTTACAGCACATCATTCCATGTCCTCCATTTATTCTCTTTTTGCTTTCTAATAAAACACACTTTTGAGTACTTTGTTCAGAGATGTTCTGAGATGGCTCCACACATTGTTAACTTTAAACACCTCCATGTATCTGTGTGTCTGTCTTGGGCTATGTCTATGTGATATGGTGAATGGGATTCGTAAAAAAGAAGTGCTAATGTCTGTGATGCGCCATCTGTTAAAATGAAGAATGCACTGCATTTTATTACTACATGCATTACAAACATAGATGATGTACTGCAAACATAAACACTGAATATGCTGAGGTCTATGTTGATCAGTTCAGTGCTGGAGTCAGTGTTTTTCATATTGTAGAGGAACCAACAACCACAATGAATTTGCATTTTCATGCCATTTCTGTATAGGTTTTTCTCTTTGCATTTGCACTTGTTTTCAACATCTGTGAAAGGGCCATGTCGTGGGGGTCTGTGACATCTCGAGACGTACTTCAATAGAAGGGAGTGGTATGGTGCAGTTTGGGATGTCGATGAAGGATGCTGGGTAGCTGCATGAGTAAAGAGGTGGACTGCAGCACAGAAGTGCTTCATGGACGTAGGTGATGGAAAAACGTGTGTGAGTGTGAGAGGCCTATATACCCAAGCATGTGTTCAAGGAAGGTGACACTTCTCTCCTCGTGTTTCATTGCCTGTTGAAGGTAAGTGGCAGGTGAGATGCCAGTTAGTGAAAAGCTGTGTGAGGGTCTGGAGAGAAAGTTGAGGAGAGAAGAGTGGACTGTGGATTTGTTCTGAGTGAATGCATGTGCTTGTGGTAGGATTTGTAACCCTACTGATATCAGAGTGGTGATTAGGAGATTCATCAGAACTGTGTGAACTTGGTGGCACATGAGCCTATGGATGGGGTTGGACAGCTGCCTGACCGGAATTGACAGCAGACTTCCTGTGAGGCTGCTGTCCTGGCTGATTGTCCTTGGCCTGTCCTTGTCTAGATTGTTCTAATGTTCTAACTGAAGGCAGAATAGCGTTTGATACGTTGATTCTGCCTAGAACAAGGTATCCTCCAAAAGTGAGTAGTCATTCAACAAGATGAGGTGTTAGAGAGGAAGCTTTAAAGGATTCTAGTCTCCCAACTGAAGGTGGGTGCATGGCCATAATTTCTTCTTAAATAATAAATTAAATACTTGTGTACGAACAAAACTAACCACCAAGCTCCTCAAGATGGACTTGGTGCCACCCCCTGCAGTTGTATTTTGGACTTCCTAACTGGCAGACCTGGTCATGTGGGGATCGGCAGCATCATATTTTCTACATTCACCTTCAACACAAGCACTCCACAGGACCAAGTGCTCAATCCTCTTCTGTATTCCTTGTTCACTTGTCCCTGCGTGGCTGGACATAGCTCCAGCTCCATCGTTACATTTTTTGATGACACCACCATCATAGGCCTGATCTCCAACAATGACAATGACAGTAGATTTACCTACTGAATCAGTGAAGCCAGGAGAATAATTTCATCATTCATTTCAATCGCCATCTACATCAGAGGAGATACCAAATGGATACACCAATGCCTTTTCTTCCTCAGATTTGTGAGAAAAGCTTAGAGTTCTCTGTCTGTTCTCACTATCTTCTACAGGTGCACAGTGGCACCTATCCTCACTGGCTACATGACATTCTGGTACGGCATCTGCTCAACATAAGATCACAAATCACTGCAGAGGGTGGGGAAGGTGGCACAGAATATTGCACATTTGTATTCACATCAGGTTGTACTGTATGTAACATATCCTGACTTAGTAAGGCAAAAGCAATATTATTAAAGACCTCAGCCATCCCACACAGCTGTTTTTCTCACTGAAATGGTGCCATTGGCACTTGCACCAGCTGACTGAGGGACAATTTCTATCCACAGTTAATGCAAGCTAAAGCAGGTTCTGTGCAAATGCCACAATCGAGTTAACTTTAAAATTCAAGCTCTGTGGTTACTAATTGGAAATTAGTCTGCAATTCTTAGTAACTTTCAGTTCAGGATCTATTTTTTTAAATTGCAATTTAGCAATGGCTACTTTGGAGGAAAGAGGACAATGAAATTCACAGGAATACTTCACCTAAAATGATCATTTTTGCATATGTTACTCGTTACATATAGTTTGTTAGCTCTTTCTTCATCTTTTCTTTCATTTGGCTGTTCACCGTTAGGGGTTGCCACAGCGGATCATCTTTTTCTATATCCTCCTGTTCTCTTCATCTTGCTCTGTTACACCCATGTCCTCTCTCATCACATCCATAAACCTTCTCTTAGGCCTTCTTCTTTTCCTCTTGCCTGGCAGCTCTATATTTAACATCCTTTTCCCAATATACCAACATCTCTCCCCTGCACTTATCCAAACCAACGCAATCTCGCCTCTCTGACTTTGACTCCCAACCGTCCAACCTGAGCTGACACTCTAATGTCCTCATTTCTAATCCTATCCATCCTCGTCTCATCCAATGCAAATATTAACATCTTTAACTCTGCTACCTCCAGCTCTGTCTTCGGCTTTCTGGTCAGTGCCAACGTCTCCAACCCATATAACATAGCAGGCCTCCCTACCATCTGACAGACCTTCCCTTTCACTCTTGCTGGTACCCACCTGTCACAAATCACTCCTGACACTCTTCTCTTTAATCTTATATTTTCATGGAGAACAGAGATCACAAAATTTCTGATATAATAAGCTTGAAAGGGGAACCAAAACTGCTATGAAAAAATCTCAGATTACATGTATTTTGCGTATTCCAAATATCATTCAGTCATATGCCCCCAACATCCTTGTCATGATTTGTGTTATTTATATACGTTAGTTTTTTTTGTTGCATGAATATTTTTGGGCCATTTGGCAAACTATCCATTAGTTTTTCTTATTATTTATTTATTTTATTGTTACGATAATGACGTCTCTGCATCAACATTTTGAGCTGAACTTTTACTGTGAGATCCATCGGTTCACATGAGATTTCCAGCTGGGATGTTGCACGTAATGTCATTATGCAGTCAGTAATTAAGATGGTGGTGGGGTATTCACCATTTAAATGAAAAGCTCAGAAAACTAATGATTTTTTGTATAGGGATAGGACTATTAGGTGGCCAGGACTATGCTTTCATTTTTGACCCAGAACTTTCAAACTTGATTTCGGGGTCAACGCCAAATTTTGCTTCTTCTGGTTTTGACATTGTAACTGCTATTTAGATGACTCTTTTGGCTGTACCAGCTGATCTATTTCATTCTCCTAGGTTAGGCTATTAGTTAGTTATTATATGAAACACAAATTTTTGACAAAATATTGTAGAATAATCCATCATGTAAAATCATCTTGTGTAGAACCGTGAAGGCCATACAAATAAGCCTGAGCATTTGAATTGAATACCCATCTTGCTCCTTATTTGTCCGTCAAGAGTCCTACTGCATAATCACTTAACCATTGCTTACCATGATGCTTCACATTAAATCAGGATTGTAGAATGTGGTTTAAAATAGTTGAAAAAAGAGAATGAAGACATTATTAAGTGGAAAGTATGCTATCTATTTGTTCATACCTTAAGTTCTTTAGCAAGCAGAAGTTCAATTCAATGGTGCAGGTCCATGAACCGCCTTTCAATAACCTCAAATAAGTTGTCAATATGTAAGCAAGACTTATGGCCAATGAAGAGGGGAGAGGAATGTCTTCATTTCAAACATTCAATCTTGTTTTTACGTGTTTGTGGCTACACATGTGGAATAAATGTTAGGAATACTCAGTGATATTCAGTATTGATATGTCCCATGAAATGCCATCTTGTGGGCTCTGTTCCAAGTTTTATAGATAGATAGATAGATAGATAGATAGATAGATAGATAGATAGATAGATAGATAGATAGATAGATAGATAGATAGATAGATAGATAGATAGATAGATAGATAGATAGATACTTTATTAATCCCGATGGGAAATTCACATTCTTCAGCAGCAGCATACTGATACAATAAATAATATTAAATTAAAGAATGATAATAATACAGGTGAAAAAAACAGACAATAACTATGTATAATGTTAAATATTAACGTTTACCCCCCCTGGTGGAATTAAAGAGTCGCATAGTTTGGGGGAGGAACGATCTCCTCAGTCTGTCTGTGGAGCAGGACAGTGACAGCAGTCTGTCGCTGAAGCTGCTCTTCTGTCTGGAGATGACATTATTTAGTGGATGCAGTGGATTCTCCATAATTGATAGGAGCCTGCTGAGCGCCCTTCGCTCTGCCACAGATGTTAAACTGTCCAGCTCCATGCCAACAATAGAGCCTGCCTTCCTCACCAGTTTGTCCAGGCGTGAGGCGTCTTTCCTCTTAATGC
This sequence comes from Erpetoichthys calabaricus, assembly GCF_900747795.2. NCBI lineage: Eukaryota > Metazoa > Chordata > Cladistia > Polypteriformes > Polypteridae > Erpetoichthys > Erpetoichthys calabaricus. The sequence goes on from NC_041397.2 coordinate 34,133,903, forward strand.
TGCCTCCCCAGCACACCACTGCGTAGAAGAGGGCGCTCGCCACAACTGTTTGATAGAACATCTGCAGCATCTTATTGCAGATGTTGAAGGAAGCCAGCCTTCTAAGGAAGTATAACCGGCTTTGTCCTTTCTTCCACAGCGCATCAGTATTGGCAGTCCAGTCTAATTTATCATCCAGCTGCACTCCCAGATATTTATAGGTCTGCACCATCTGCACACAGTCACCTTTGATGATCACTGGGTCTATGAGGGGTCTGGGCCTCCTAAAATCCACCACCAGCTCCTTGGTTTTGCTGGTGTTCAGGTGTAGGTGGTTTGAGTCGGACCATTTAACAAAGTCATTGATTAGGTCCCTATACTCCTCCTCCAGCCCATTCCTGATACAGCCCACGATAGCAGTGTCATCAGCGAACTTTTGCACATGGCAGGACTCCGAGTTGTATTGGAAGTCCGATGTATATAGGCTGAACAGGACCGGAGAAAGTACAGTCCCTTGTGGCGCTCCTGTGTTGCTGACCACAATGTCAGACGTGCAGTTCCCAAGACGCACATACTGAGGTCTGTCTTTAAGATAGTCCACGATCCATGCCACTAGGTATGAATCTAATCCCATCTCTGTCAGCTTGTCCCTAAGGAGCAGAGGTTGGATTGTGTTGAAGGCGCTAGAGAAGTCTAGAAACATAATTCTTACAGCACCACTGCCTCTGTCCAAGTGGCATATAGATGATGGCATCTTCCGCTCCCACCTTCTCCTGATATGCAAACTGCAGAGGGTCAAGGGCGTGTTGAACCTGTGGCCTAAGGTGGTGAAGCAGCAGCCTCTCCATGGTCTTCATCACATGTGATGTCAGAGCAACAGGCCGAAAGTCATTCAGCTCACTAGGACGTGATACCTTTGGGACTGGGGTGATACAAGATGTTTTCCAAAGCCTCGGGACTCTCCCCTGTTCCAGGCTCAGGTTGAAGATGCGCTGTAGAGGACCCCCCAGCTCCGATGCACAGACCTTCAGCAGTCGTGGCGATACTCCATCTGGACCCGCTGCTTTGCTGGCACGAAGTCTCCTCAGCTCTCTGCTCACTTGCGCTGTTGTTATTATGGGTGGGGATGTTTTTCCTATGCTGGTATCAGCAGAAGGATGTGTGAAGGGTGCAGTACTCCGAGGTGAGAGTGAGAGTGGGTTAGGGTGGTCAAACCTGTTAAAAAAGTTGTTCATTTGGTTTGCTCTCTTCACGTCTCTCTCAATGGTGGTACCCCGCTTCGAGCTGCAGCCAGTGATGATCTTCATCCCATCCCACACTTCCTTCATGCTGTTATTCTGCATCTTCTGCTCCAGCTTTCTCCTGTACTGCTCCTTCGCCGCCCTGAGTTGGACTCGGAGTTCCTTCTGCACGCGCTTGAGCTCATGCTGATCACCGTCTTTAAAAGCCCTTTTCTTCTGATTCAAAAAGCCCTTGATGTCACTTGTAATCCATGGCTTGTTGTTAGCATAGCAGCGTACTGTTCTTACTGGAACTACAGTGTCCATACAGAAGTTGATGTAGTCAGTAGTGCAGTCAACAACTTCCTCAATGTTCTCATTATGAGATCCCTGCAGGATATCCCAGTCTGTAGTTCCAAAAAGTTCTCTCAGAGTATTCTCAGCCTCCGGAGTCCACTTCCTGAATGATCGTGTGGTTGTAGGTAGGACTCTAACTTTTGGTTTATAGTGAGGCTGAAGCTGAACCAGGTTATGATCTCCTTTCCCAAGCGCAGGCAGCGGGGTGGCGCTGTATGCGTCTTTAACGTTTGCATACAGTAAATCAATAGTCTTATTTCCCCGGGTGTTACAGTGCACATACTGGGAGAATGCAGGCAATGTTTTGTCCAGCGTCACATGGTTAAAGTCTCCAGCGATTAGCACAAGCGCCTCAGGCATGGTCATGTGTTGATCACAATTACAAACATCATCTTCACAATGGGTTAAATACCAGCTTGTCGCATCACTGTCTATTCATGCTTAGGGTAACAAAACTAAAAACTCTTTGTACTTGTGTCCTTCTTATTTATCTCTAATCTTGAATTCTTGCTTCCATGTTTGATTATGAGTCTTGGTTGGAACTCTGGTTTCAGCGTTACGGATTGACTTTTGGTTTGGATTCTTTTTGTTCTGTGACTATGCTTCATTTCCTGGTCCCATGTCTTTCTCTTTACTCAGTTCACTGGCATTACTGTAAATCACTCGTACTTTCCATCTAAAGCACATCCCACTTTTACCATCAGAAATTCACTTTCCTTTCCTAAAGTAATATATGATAACATAATATCTGTGCCTGGAAAGTAAAACATATGCACGTGGACCTGTTTCAGTGAAATGTTTATCAGTTCAGCAAGAAGGGGGTGTTATGAAACAGCAGGTGAATGATACCTGAGGATGGCTGCACTTTGCAACAACTTTATTTTTTTATTGGGTTCGTTTAGCTTAGCACAAATGACTAATCAGGTCTCTCTGACTGTGTGAATGTCTCTTCTTCAGGAAAAGCTCATTTCATTTAAGGGCCGTGTGAATAAAATAAACACAGGCATATAAAAAGGTTTGGAGTTTATACTGTAGGCTGCACTTCACTTAATCCTCTAAACTCAGCTGCATTATTTTGGACCAAATAACAATGCAAAGTTTTTAAAGAGAGAGGAGAGAGGTTAGGAGCACACGCTGATAGAGCACATTGCCGCACCCACTACATGACAAACCAACTCAGGATCCCAGATTAGGACCCGAGTGCAGTCATACAACGGGTGACACCTCAGCAACCACACTAGTTCAGATGGAATGGAACAGTGTGAGGTTTTTTATGGTGGCTGGAGTGCCAATTCTGTCACCAACCCCCAGGTTTTTCCCTGCAGGTTGGATGGCCTACATGCAGGGCTAGATCAAATTAACGTCATACCCAGAATGGAGCAATCGCAGGTTAAGGGCATTGCTGAAGGGCCCAATAAAGTAGAAACTTTTTAAAAAACTGCACAAAATCATTAATTTCCTTATTGCTATAATTAAAGCACAGGACTTTGCTGTTAAAATACTACATGACACGTTTTTCTTTCGTCCTTCAACGATAGTTGAATTGCTATATCACAGCAACACATTCCCCCAATGCCTACACCACCACCCTGTCTTTCTTGAACGTCCTGATTCAATTTTGTACAATTTTATGGACAGACTATTATCAACTAAATGAGAGGGGTATTTCAATTTTCAAATGACATCTCATTCCACACTCTCTGTTTTCCACTTTTTATATTTTATATTTATATGTATATTTTTGTAAATATCATTTTGAATCTTGCAACTCTTGGTATTGGAATTTGCATACACAGTATAATTATGTTACTAAGTATATCTATTCTGACTGAGTAAGATGTGCCCTTCAACATAATACATAATCTGTGGGCCTTCAATAATGGATATGTATACTGCTAATACTTATTTGAAAACACTAAAAGCAGAGAAAAATAATCTATTTTTTGTATTGCTACCTGTAGATATTGTATTTCATAACAATGTTTTTCTGGGTATTCCTGACACATTCACTGATACTTTTACAGTGTTTGGGAGCTTATTCCAACACCTGGAGAAATAAGAATAACATTCAAAGTGAATTATTTGGTTAACATTTGCTAAATTTAGCAACCTATTCTTCTTCAACATATGTGTACAACATAACTAATTTCAAAATGTAAACATTCTAAAAGAGAAATGTCTGATGTTAATTTTAAGGGGAAGGACATAAATACTGAGTGAAGGACAATGAATTTATAGCCAATTAAATTAAAATAGCAGAACACAGACATAAATTAGGCTTAAATGAGTTTAAAGAGTGTGGCCAGTAGGGGGTGTTGCAGCACCCCGAACCCCAGACACAACCACACAGACGCAAGTCCCAGGTGCAAATGTAAGGTTTATTATGTTAAATTACCTTACAAAAAGGCTCCTTTTACAAACACAGGCACAATTCCCATTCTTTTCTCTTTCTTTTTTTCTTGCTTCTCCATTCCTCCCAGGAATCCACACCCAACTTCAACTCACCTGGATGAGGTTGAGTGGCTTTTAGAACATTAGAGCAATCTACACAAGAACAGTCCATTCTGCCCAACAAAGCTTGCCAGTCCTATCCACTTAATTCTTCTAAAATAATATCATGTCTAGTTACGAAGGTCTCTAAAGTCTTACTATCTACCATAATACTTGGTAGCTTATTCCAAGTGTCAATGGTTCTTTGTGTAAACAAAAACTTTCTAATGTTTGTGCAAAATTTACCCTAACTATGTCCCCGTGTTCTTGGTGAACTCATTTTAAAATAACAGTCTTGATCCACTGTACTAATTCCCTTCCTAAATCTAAACACTTCAATCATGTCTCCTCTAAATCTTCTTTTGCTTAAACTGAAAAGGCTCAGCTCTTTTAATCTTTCTTCATAATTCAACCCCTGTAGCCCTGGAATCAGCCTAGTCGCTCTTCTCTGGACCTTTTCTAGTGCTGCTATGTCCTTTTTGTTGTCTGGAGACCAAAACTGCACACAGTACTCCAAATGAGACCTCACCAGCGTGTTATAAAGCTTGAGCAGAACCTCCTGGGACTTGTACTCCACACATCAGGGCGCTGTATAACCTGACATTCTGTTAGCCTTCTTAATGGCTTCTGAACACTGTCTGGTAGTTGATAGCGTAGAGTCCACTATGACTCCTAAATCCTTCTCATGAGGTGTACTTTCATTTTTCAAACTTCACATTGTGTATTCAAATCTAACATTTTTACTTCCTATGTTTAATACTTTACATTTACTTACATTAAATTTCAGCCTGTATGCTGTCCAAATCGTTCTGCGATGATTTAACAGATTCTATATTATCTGCCAATCCTGCTAAACTGGTATCATCTGCAAACTTAACCACCTAGTTACTTACATTCCTATCAAAATTATTTAAATCCACTAACTAGCAACTTTATTAGGTTTATCTTGCTAGTACCTGATTGGACCCTCTGTTGCCCACAGCACTGACGTAATTCTTCAAGGCATAGATTTAACCAGGTGCTGGAAACATTCCTTAGGGATTTTGGCCCATATTGACATGATAACATCACCCAGTTGCTGCAGAATTGTTAGCTGCAAATTCATGATGTAAATCTCCTGTTCCACCTTTAACAGATGGCATGGCAGCTCAACCTGGCCGGGATGCCCCTGAGATGGAAGGATGGGAGAAGGCAGCTTTTTTAGGACAATGCCTCCCCCAAAACGCTAGGTGGCAGCTTCCCTGGAGTGTAGTGGTGCCCCAGATTCCCACTGAGCATCCTGGGCCTTGGAGTTTGGTTACTCTTCCCTGTTGGGTGCTGTGGGTGCCACCAGGAGCAGCTGTCGAAAGACCAGGGGACTCATCCTTTGCCTATAGCCCGGAAGTACTAGATAGTCACGACGACGGAAGCCTTGAAGTACTTCCGGGCTGATTAAAGAACTTGAATTCTCCAGCAGACCTGGACTATATAAAGCACTGCTGGAGACCCAGCAAGGGAGCCAGAGTCGGATGGAGGTGGAAAAAGCTTGGTGGGAAGTGTGGAGGAGAGGTAGAGAGAGAATTGTGTTCACTGGCTGTGGTGTTTAAGGCACTGTCGCTAAGAAGGAAGAATATTAAAATACTTCTTGGGACTTTTACTCAATGCCCAGAGCTTCTGTCTGTTGGGGTAAACAGGGCAACAGCAAACCCTAGAGTTTACACACCACATCACAAAGGTGCTCTATTGGATTGTGATCTGGTGACTGTGGAGGCCATGAACTCATTGTCATGCTCAAGAAACCATTTTGTAGATGATTTGAGCTTTGTGACATGGTGTGTTATCCTACTGGAAGTAGCTATCAGAAGATGGGTACACTGCGGTCATAAAGGGATGGACATGGTCAGCAAAAATATTCAGGTAGTCTATGGCATTTAAGCAATGCTCAGTTGGTACTAAGGGGCCCAAAGTGTGTCAAGAAAATACCCCCCATACCATTACATCACCACCACCAGCCTGAACCATTGATACAAGGCAGGATGGATCTATGCTTTCATGTTGTTGCTGCCAAATTCTGACCCTACTGTCCGAATGTCGCAGCAGAAATAGAGACTCATCAGACCAGGCAATGATTTTCCAATTTTCTATTGTCCAATTTTGGTGAGCCCATGCAAATTGTAGCCTCAGTTGCCTGTTCTTTGTTGACAGGAGTGGCACCCAGTGTGGTCTCCTGCTGCTGTAGCCCATCTGCTTCAAGGTTCGACATGTTATGCATTCAGATATACTCTTCTGTTGTAACAAGTGCTTATATGACTCACTGTTGCCTTTTTATCAGCTCAAACCAGTCTGGGCATTCTTCTCTGATCTCTGCCATCAACAAGGCATTTTCACATAGAGAACTCCCACTCACTGGATATTTTCCCTTTTTTCAGACCATTCTCTGTAAACCCTAGAGATGTCTGTGCATAAAAATCTCAGCAGTTTCTGAAATACTCAGACCAGCCCATTTGGCACCGACAACCATGCCATGTTCAAAGTCAGTTATATCACATTTCTTACCCATTCTGTGGCTCGGTTTGAACTTCAGCAGGTCATCTTAACAATGTCTACGTGCCTAAATGGATTGAGTTGCTGCCATATGATTGGCGTGATTAAATATTTGCATTAACAAGGAGTTGAACAGGTGTACCTAATAAAGTGGCCTGTGAGTGTATATTAAAAATAGCACCAGCCCCAGCATTGACCCCTGTGGAACACCATGTCAGCCAATTCTGATAAGGTTACTCACATCAAGCTTCTTTTACCTGGGACCCAGGAGTACTTCCGGTGCAAGGGCATAGCCTGTTGGTAGCACCTCCAGGTCAACACTGAAGTCCCACAAAGTAGGGATCACTAATCCTGGCTGCTCCCCTTGGCAGACCCCCCCAAATGGAACACAACAGGGCTGCCCCATGGGACTACAGGTCCCAGCATGCCTTGCCAGGTGTATGTGTGGGAATCCTAGCCCAGGGATGCTGCCCAGGGTTGTCTCCCCTTGTCTATGCATTACACCAGCCTCCAGGCCAGGTAAGGGTCTTCACTCCATTCCTACTGAGAAGCCAGTGTGCCCAATTGCAGTTTGCCTTTCTTTATCAGTCTTCGGGTAGGGAACATCTGGCCCTTCTTTGTGCCCTCTCACTGCCATGGCCTCCTGGCTAGGTAAAAAGCCAGAACTCATTCCAACACATGTGTGTCATCCATTACAAGGGTTCATTTTTTCTTCTACGTGAATGGTTTGAACCTGGTTTCAAGTCTTCACCTGCAGCAAAATAAAACTGCTTAATTAAAAACTACAGTACAAAGCACATATGATTACAAATGTCATAAATATTAAAGATGGGTTAATGTTTTATGTTGGTAGTGATTCAGAGCTGTTAATTTGCTAAAGCTTTAGTAAAAACTAGGTTGCTAATTATTACAAACATCAGCTATATAAAACCATCTTCAAAGTTGTCCTAATATTGATGTGTTTGAATTACTGCATATACTCAGAGTAAACTTTTTTTAAATAATCAGGCAATAATTATTCCCTGCTCCGTCTGGGAGGTTATCCAAGCAAGAGTTCCAAATATAGAAGAGACTGCTGAGCTCAAGATGTTGTTTCCTGTTAGCTTTTTTAATTCAGATGAAAATTTCAGGCACACTTCTAAGAGGAAGGAGAAGGAGATCTTGAGAGGAGGAGAATATCGAAAGGCTTTAAGATTACAGCCAGAGAACTCATCTAGTTGAAGAAATACCTTAACAGGTTCATTCCTTCCAAATGGTTTATATCTATGATCGTGAGATTGATAACTGTTTAATCAACCCCTAGTTCTGGTCACCTGAAGTCCCATATTTTCTGAGACTGTCCTGTACTGCATGCCAGCAACTCTTAAAGAAAAAAAGCTTTATTTGCTTTTTAGGTGGGATTAATTCTAATTGTAGTCACACTGTTTAGGGTTTTTCATGCAGTGTCAGTACTGCTAGGTTGGTGCCCTACATTTAAGTACCAATCACATCAGCTTTATTGAAAACAAACAAGGAGCCTGACTGGTGAGATGTCCTGTGATTATGACACTTGCTTTTAGGGAGTAGTGCTAGTTTTATGACAAGATGCACACTACAGTAGATAAAAGATCTGCAAAAGATATCTCCAGGTCATCATTATGACCATTAGGCAAAAATGCCAGCCTGACTCTTTTCAGTAAGAAAGGCATTTTAAAATTTTGTTTTTGTAATTTATAGTGCAGGTGTCAGTTAAGCCGTCAGTACCATTCCTATAGGATTCTGATTTGTAATTTTAGAGTTTGTGGTTAGTGATTTTCTATCTACGAGTTGGTCGGCTTCCTTCTTTTCTTGGAAAAGTTGGTTTGATGAACAAAACCCATTGTCTTCATTGCACCAGTAATGTAGCCTATTAGATTTGAGTGGTTGTGTAGGGCCTAACATCTATTTCTTTCGAGTTTCATTATGTGTACGCTGTGTTAACAAGGGTACAAGACATGGGGGTGCTTTTCTAATAGAACAGAATTTAAAAATAGCAAAAAGTGATTATTAGTAGGAATCATAAACATGTGCAGATTGATGCAGAGGGGACCAGAAAGTGAGAGACTAAGGTCATGTTTGAACAAGGAGACATGAAAACAAAACAAGACGACAAAGCGTAGAAGCAAACATGGTTGAGCAGAAATCGTAGTCGGAAAAACAGACAAGAATCAAAATCAAAAGAAAACTCGGCATAGCACACAAAAACAAGAATTGTGGTGTCCCCGATAATGGACTATTTGCCATTTGTGAGACTCTGGGAATTTGCTTCTGATATGGACGTGAGCAGCACTGGAGCACCACAAGGAACAGTCCTGTCTCCATTACTCTTCACTCTGTACACCTCAGACTATAAATATAACACCTGGTCATGTCACTTGTAGAAATTTTCGGATGATTCTGCACTTACGGAGTGTATTGATAAGGGGGATGATACAGAAGAGAGGAGTCAGGTGGAGAACTTTGTTTCTTGGAGCAAAGAGAATAATCTGCATCTTAATATCAGCAAAAACAAGTAGCTGGTTATTAACTTTCACTGCACCAAAGAGTCTCTATGTCCAGTCACTGTTCAAGGAGTGGATGTAGAGATGGTCCACTCCTACAAGTACTTGGGGGTCTGCATTAATGATAGGTTGGACAAGTCTCAGAACACAGAGGAACTACATAAGAAATGCCAAAGCAGGTTCTTTTTTCTTAGGAGATTGTATTCCTATAATGTGGGAAGTGATATCCTTCATATCTATAACTCTGTGATGGCCAGTGTGATTTTCTATGCTGGTGTACTGGGCTGGCAATGTCACATCAAGAGATGACCACCGAATCAACAAGTTGATTAAGAAGGCAAGTCTTTCTTTTTTTCTATTTGCCAAGCTTCATATGATTGATGAGTCATTCTGAACACTGGTGTCTTCAGCCAGTCAAATTTGGATGGAACAGACTTTTGTGGACACAACAAGTTGGACCTGCTGTATTCCAATGCTGTATTTAAGGCCTTTAAATGTAAACCTGTAGTACATCTGGACTCACCATCTTTCTGCCTGCTACAAGCCTGTTATTGACAGCAACATCTCTACTTTATCCAAGCCAGAAGTTCTTATGTGTGTATGTTTTTTTGCATCTATTGATCTCTGTAATTAATTTTCCCCATGGGGACAAATAAAGTATATCTAATCTAATCTAATACACTTCAGATGTTCTTCCTATATTAGTCGCAATCTAACCCACTTAATCCGGAAAGGGGTCACAGTGGAGTGCTGAACCCTATCCCAGCTGGTGTAGGACATAAGGCAGGAATAAACCCCGGACAGGGAGCCAGTCCAATGCAGGGTAAACACACACACACCCACACTCACGCACACACATACACACTCAAACCACACAAACACATACACACACACCCACACACACACCCACACGCACACCCACACGCACACACACACAAACACATACACACACACCCACACGCCCACATGCACACACACACGCAAACCACACAAACACACACGCACACACCCACACCCACACATGCACACACACACACAACACAAACACACAAAAACCACACACTAGGGCCAATTTAGAATTGCCATTCCACCTAACCTTCATGTTTTTGGACTGTGGTTGGAAACCAGAACACCCAGGGGGAATCCATGCACAGAGGACCTGGGGAAGAACATGCAAAGTCCATGCAGGGAGGACCCAGGATGCCATTGTGCCGCCCCATCATCAATAACAACAACAACAACAACATTCATTTGAATAGTATGTTTTCATATAAGTGATGTAGCTCAAAGTGCTTTACACGAAGAAAGAAAAAAGAAATAAAGTAAGGTTCGATGGCCAGGGAGGACAGAAGTGTGTTTAAATGTACGTAACATGACGTTAGGTTTTCATTGTGATTTGTGTCCAAGGTAAATGTGTACCTTCAGTGATAAAAGAAAGAGGAGTACATAACTATAAAGACAGTGAAAGCAAGGTCACGTTTTAAATATATTTATTTCAAAACCATGTCTTTCTGACATTTGTTATTTTGTTCTTTTACCTCTTTTCTTTTTTTCTTTTAAATATTATTTATTGATATGTACAGAAAAGCTTTTTGTCTAAAAAGGCCTATTGCACATCCAGTGGGCAAATCCTTTAGGCATTTATAACATTTCCAATAGGAGTAATTCAGTTATGAGCAGGAAACCCCAAACTGCTGAAAGCATTTATAAAATAAATTTGTATCTAATCAAAATATTTAACATTATATTTTGTTCTGTAATCTTTAACAGAACCTGAATAACATTTATTATAAGATTTGAGAGACATATAAAGCCTCCAATCATCTCTCACAATTGTTTATCCAGAATGCAAACACACATTGTAATGTATTTATATATAATATACATTCAATTTAAAAAGTAAACATTGGCTTTGGAAACAACTTTGTGGATTTATAGCATAGAAATAATGAACAATACAAAGTCTAATGTATTAAAGAGAAAAAAGAATATTTACACCAAAATAAACTTCTCTCGTCCCTACATCTCCAACTCCAATTTTGGAAAACAGTCTGCGTTTAAATGCACTTGGAATTATTAATGCCTTAACAGTTTAAAGCACTTCAATTTAAAGTGTCACAAGCATCCCATATTTTTGATATGTATGAATAAACACAACTAAGAGTACAGAAATAAATAAAAGTACAGTTTCATAGAAAACATGCACAATAAAAAATAAAATAAAATCCATGGCTAGGGGAACAAAGGAACTGTTAGACTGTTGTAGATGGTAATCAGAGATGCAAACAATTATATTAACAATTAAAAAAGGGGTTCAATCAGCCCATACAGGCTCGTCCACATTTGTACGCCTGGCTTTGGCAGTTCAAAGAGGAGTAGAAAACACACCTCTTCAAAATAAGGAATTAATAAAACTGACATTTTTGAAAAGGCTTTTTGACCAAAAAACAAAAAGCATTTTCCTAATTCTTTTTCTCTCCATATCACTCTCTTCAGTGTCTTCTAATGCCCCTTTCATGAATTAACCTTTAATAAACCGATTTTACAAAATTTTAGTACCTTGCCAACAGACATAGAAAGAATACTGTTAAAAATGTCTAAGGAAAGATCATAAAATAGCTGCTCAAAGAACTCAGCTGCCACAATCTTTGGCTTTGCCATTAAAAAAAATTGCACAACATTAACTTTGTTCCGACAAATATATTTAAACATTTAATAGTTACAGGTTGAAGGGTTCTTAGATAGCGCAGTAAAGTACTGATAGCTTAACATTTGTAATTAGAACAAATGCACAGTGCTGACGTGTATGTAAAGCTTTTTTAGCCTGAATCTGTTTCTTTTCATCAAGTTGTTAAGAAGAGAAACACAACAGGATAATGAGAAAGAAAGCGGACACAAGTCTCCCAGGAAAGAACAAGAAACTTATAAAGTGTCTCTGAATGTCTCATGTCTCCAAAATGTTCGGATTCACTGACAAATAAAGGAGGCGACAAATGCTTTCAGTACTTTAAGAGCACAGCAGCTTCTTAAATGAGAGAGAAGCGACTGGTGCCAGCAAAAGACCACCTTGGCATTCGTCTCTTGAGAATTATTTACATATTTCCATAAATTATTATTGTACATATCTCTTTCAATATATTAGTCTAAAAACCTTGTCACTCAAGGAGATAAGTTGTCGTCAAATCCAGCATTCCCTTGTGTACTTCATTGCAGTGTTACTTGTTTTTGTATTAGCAGCTGTGTTAGGCACTGAATCCATACCTCAGAGTACCAACCCTTGTGGTGCCATGCTGACTGTACTGGCAGTGTCAGATTCAGAGTACAACTCAAGGTGGAGCTCCACCTCAGCTTTTGGCTCACTTACAAAACATAATTTACTGTACCTAACATGCACATTTTTGGCATGTAGTAGACAAATACACACAGACATGTGGAGAATGTAAAACATGCACATGAACAGTGACTGCCTATAAATAGAAAATGCATCTACTAACAGGACCTGCACAAAGAGGTCTTCTGGTCTTAATAACACTTACAAAGCATCACAAATGTGGTTATTTATCTCTGTGCAGAATGGCAAATTAAGAGCTTGTGATATGCTGGCAAAATGATTTGTGAGTATAAGAGCTTCATTTGATATCATTAAGGACTAACAAGCCTTAGATTTGAAGTATGCAATACTGAGAGACACATCATGTCCTATTTTAACCACCTAAGATCATTCTAAAATGAAATTATTGTATTTGGCCACATTGCAGAGACAAAAAAACACTTTAAAGATTCTTTGCATGTGTTAAAAGCAACCCTTTTTTTATGATCAAATGTTTAATAAAATGCAAAAAACACAACTTAGAGGGAAACAAAAGACATACTGTGGGGAATTACAATAAAATAAAACCCCATTTTCGGTACCCACTCTGCATCATACCACCCTAAAACAACCATTTTTAATTTCTTGTGATATAACAGTATGTCAGTCAGTCATTTTCCAACCTGCTATATCCTAACACAGGATCTGCTGGAGCCAATTCAAACCAACACAGAGCGCAAGGCAGGGACAAATCCACAGGGCGCACACACACACACCAAGCACACAATAGGGACAATTTAGAATCGCCAATGCACCTGACCTGCATGTCTTTGGACTGTGGGAGGAAACCAGAGCACCCCGAGGGAAACCCACGCAGACACGGGGAGAACATGCAAACTCCATGCAGGGAGGACCTGGGAAGTGAACCAAGGTCTCCTAACTGTGAGGCAGCAGCGCCACCACTGCGCCACCGTGTGTGCTGCCCTATAACAGTATGTGATTAGTAGATACCTTATAGAGACTACTTCAACTAAAGTGCTACCTACTGCCTCTCTCTGCACATATACTGTATATATATATATACTGTATATATATATATATATATATATATATATATATATATACTGTACATACATTATTTCTATGTTATGTAGACATCATTCCTGGCTTTTCTACATGTTTGTGTTACGTTAGGTTTTTATTTGCTATTTGGTTTGATTTGGTAGTTTTTTTTTGGGTCAGGGAACAATGAAAACTTTTCCCCATATAAATTAACAGTAATTAATTCTTTGCTTTATGCCATTTCAGCTCATGAAAGGTTTCACAGGAATATTTTACTGTGAAACTGCTGGGCAAACCTATATAAATATATATACAGTATATATAAACAGGGGCGGCACGGTGGCGCAGTGGTAGCGCTGCTGCCTCGCAGTTAGGAGACCCAGGTTCGCTTCCCGGGTCCTCCTTACATGGAGTTTGCATGTTCTCCCCGTGTCTGCGTGGGTTTCCTCCGGGCGCTCCGGTTTCCTCCCACAGTCCAAAGACATGCAGGTTAGGTGGATTGGTGATTCTAAATTGGCCCTAGTGTGTGCTTGGTGTGTGGGTGTGTTTGTGTATGTCCTGCGGTGGGTTGGCACCCTGCCCAGGATTGGTTCCTGCCTTGTGCCCTGTGTTGGCTGGGATTGGCTCCAGCAGACCCCCGTGACCCTGTGTTCGGATTCAGCGGGTTGGAAAATGGATGGATGGATATATATAAACAGAATGTCTGTCTGTCTGTATGTTCCTTATAAAATTCCACACCCTTTGACTTATTATGAGCAAATTATGCATAGATAGACTACTTTGGAACCCAACATTTTGACCTTGGGGGGTCCCAGTGTTTTATTTTTTGGTTTTGATTAGCTCCTGCTTTGCCGCCTTTTCATCTTAATTTAAGTACAACGAACTCTCAACCTTGAACTAAGAGGATGAGTCGTACATGTCAGTGTTCATGCTTACAGCCCAGCAAGGAGTTACCACAATCCTGGAATCCAATCAGACCAAAAAAAAAAACAAGTTCTTGACTCATGAAAGCAGAGACGTTGATAGAGAGGCAGTATTGGCAAACAAACACAGTGCGACCCCTAAAGAGGAGATGGAAAGGAAGTCTTTTTTTGGGTGGCATGCCTGTTTCTTTTTGTTTTTGTACATAAAGAGCACTTGGCAGCACAAAGGATGATCAAACTGTAAAGGAATCATCTCATAAAGAGAGCCAAGGGAAAGTTCCCTAATATATTTGGAGGTATACAGTATATAACTAAAATGTATACAGGGGGTCCTCGGGTTACAACGTCTCGATATACGATGTTTCGAGTTTACAACGCTTACTCCCATAAAAACTTTGAAAAAACTGAGACGTGAGAAGGAAAAAGGTAAGGATTTTTTTTTCACTCATTTTTTCTGTTACTACAGTACAATGTACAGTACATTATATTTATGTCCTTTTCCTTTTTCTGTGGCTTAGTTGTGTTTTTATGTTCTAGATTATGATTTTGCAAATGCATTAGGCTTAGGCTAGGGTGTGTTTCGACTTACACCAAAATTCGGGTTACATCACTGTTGTCGGAACGGAACTGTGTCGTAACCTGAGGACCCCCTGTATTGTTATTGTTATTTTTATTATTATTATGGATAGTGTGGATAGTGTCTGCACTTTGACAGTTCCCCTGCACAAATTGCTAACGATTAACACATGATTAACTTATTTGAAAAAGTTTCGGCCATAGTACAGCCTCCACATTTATCTGTCTTGTACCATGGGATTTCACAGAATTTCAATTATTAGTCAGAGGTGCCAGTGATGTTGGGACCCTTGCTTACAGGTACTTTGAAGGGTCTGTTCCTAAAACTGTCCTATACACTGTAGCTTTTTAAATTAATCCCTGGTACACTTTATTTTATGTAAATGTATGTAGAATGTGCTTTGTATCATTTGCTTGTACCAGTACTGGACAGTTGCTTAAAAAATATTATTTTTGCTGCTGACAACTGTTCTACATAAGTATAATATTTTGTAAATGCAAAAGATTTAGGGACTGACAGAAATGTAACAAAATAAATTAAATATTTCTTGCATTATACAGCAGACATTTGATTGATTCCAGTATTGACTTTTCAGTTTGGTTTGTTTTTGAATGTTGAAGTTTTAATGAGAACAATGGTGAAATTCAGAATATCTTTATTCTTCATTGAGATCACCCTGATATTTCCCTATTTAATTATAAAATGGTAATTGTGAAACTCTGTACAAAATTCATTGTTATGTCTAAATTAGTGCTACATTACATCAGGTATAAACATTTCTGAATGAAAGCCTGTGATAAGAAAGAAACTGTCAATGTGACCTGGCACTTTATCTTCAATAAACTAAAGCAAGCAGTCCATGTACCATATTTTTGAAAACCAAGGACCACATTATTGGGAAATATGGCCAACAATATCCAATTCGGTAAAACTTGTAACTCAGAGTTTATTATTATTAGATACTGTACAGCAGTTTTTGTGCTTTCTGCTAATGAATGCAATATTATTATTACACCTGAAGCCAGGCATGTTCAGGCCCGGCCAGGACTTGGATGGGAGACCATCTGGGAAAAGCTGGGATTGCTGCTGGAAGAGGTGGTGGTGGTGAGGCCAGCAGTGTAATAAATTCCAACAAGAATTTAAATAAAAACTCAAACTCTTCTGGCTCTGAATTAAGCAATCAAATCCTAACTAGTGTTAGTAGCACCCTTTCTAGTGTGACTAGAGCCCTTCAGGGCTTTGTTCAGGTGAGTGATGCCACCCTACAATGAGAAGGGGCGCTGGCACTAATAATCTCCACACCTTTTCCCACCGTACAGAGAAATGTCCCACTAAGGAATGACCACACGTCTGACTCTTACACAGTGCACAGCCACTTTGGGGCCTGGAGCTATATATTCTGATGCCGGCAGGTTCCCCCATGAATGTCCCAAGTTTGTATTAACACTTGTTAAGTCCATTATCTGTTGTTAACCTTGTTTCTAGTTATTGGACAGACTGTCCAATCTATGTTTCAGCTGGAGTTATGCTGCTCATTTTGGGGATTTATTTAGCATCTTCATAACTATTTACAGTATTTGCAAATCCATATATTAAAAAAAGAAAAAAATTAAAGTAGACAGAGTACCTCATAAAAGGGTAGAATGAATGGGTTTGTTTCAGGAAGTTATATAAATGTATCTCATTCATGATGATTTTTCTCAAAAGAAAGAAAGATGTTTCTATTGAACTGACACTCTGTACCTAACACTACACTTCTTCACATTTCTAACAAACCACATTCTGTTCTCAGAGTAAGCAAACATACAGAATACTGTACTTCATACATTTATAACACTGTAACGCTATAACTAGAGGAACTAGTTCAAAAAATAAATTAAATAGAAACACCTGGAGAGCATC
The DNA here is from genome assembly GCF_900747795.2 of Erpetoichthys calabaricus. Lineage (NCBI taxonomy): Eukaryota > Metazoa > Chordata > Cladistia > Polypteriformes > Polypteridae > Erpetoichthys > Erpetoichthys calabaricus. The sequence continues at coordinate 34,150,765 of NC_041397.2, forward strand.
CATAAAGATTTACTCGAAAAATATCAGTGCAGAGTACAATAGCACCATTAAAACGTCTCCTGTAAATCTTAAATTCAGTTATTGTTCATTATATACAAGTGTGGTGAGTGTTATATTGTCTGTCTGTCTGTCTTCTAAACATGCTTATCCAGGGCAGGATGGTAGCAAAGCTGGAGTCGCTCCACAGGAAGCATCGAGTGCAAGGCAGGGACAATCGCTGGACGGTGTATGCATCCTACTGTATGTGACGCAAGGTGATCATCACTTTTAGATGTTTTAACTTTAATAAATATGTTTGTCTCAGCTCTTATACAATGTTGGCTTGATAAAGTGTTTTAATGTGAATGAATACAATATAATTTAAAGACAGAAGCCAACAGAGTCAGAGTATACAGGTATATACTGTATGCCCATATTTCCATAAAATGTTATGGAATGTTTGCCAAATTAAGAATTGTTTCCTTAAATGACCCTATTTATTTATGATAAATTTCCAATTTAGTTTTCTGAAATGTTTTATTTATACCTATATATATATATATATACAGTATATATTTATATATACATATACATATATATTTACTCTATATATATATAAAATCCTAAGCCTAAAAGTGCAACGATTTTGTGCAACGATTTTATGTGATGTTTTTTGTCACGCTTTAAATCAGGCTTATTTTAAAACCTACATATATATGTTTGCAGTCATTCTTTTCAGAATCTATTGAACTTTAATGTGATGTTGTTAGATTTTCAGATTCTTATTCTGTTTTTAAATTATAAACTAAAATATCAAGAAAGTCGTGGTTTATAAGAATGTCAGTTAAAACGAATGGATCATTTATTTAGTCTCTTATAAATACTCATCAAGCATAGTGGGCCTCAGTTTAACAGGAATACTCCAATCAGTAAGAGAGTAAATATTGTATTCTCATTTTATGATTTTTACTCCGTTAATTAATAATTCATTTTTCTTTTACATATTTGTAGAATTTCGTGATTTTGACTCCAATAAATAATAATTTTTCTTTTGTACATTTACAGATTTTACTAATATTCTAGCCGCAACTTGGGGTTGGGCGCCGAATGTGCCAGGGGAACTTGCCCTCATAGTGTATATATATATATATATGTATATATATTCACGGCATTCGAAGTCTGTGTCACAATCTGATTGTATGGGTGGTTACCTACCAGGTAACGCTTGTGGTTGGCCAGCAATCTGCTAACATCCGCCACGGTGCCCTCAGTTTGTGAGGAGCAGATCATAGAATGGTTGAAAATAGTTTACTCTTTGCATTTATTTGACAGTAAACTATTTTCAACCATATATATATATATATATATATATATATATATATATATATATATATATATATATATATATAGTGTATATATATTTTTTTCAGTTTAGTTGTATGTAAAATTTGAAACTCTATGCAGGTTATGCAGAGTTGCAAACGACACTGTTCTTCAAAAGCTCTTTTTTTCTCCCTTTCTTTTTCCTTCATTTAATAACTATTTTGATGTTTTACCACTTCAAAAGTAGTTAATAGATAGATTAATTACTAGGAAGTGATAGTTATTCTTCAGAATATTAACAGGACCACTGGATCTTCAGAACATCTTTTTCATCTCCAATGGTTAGCTCACCTGTATATTTTTAATGCCTATGGTTTGTTTCCACATAGAGGGACTAGCAGCACCATTGAGGTTCACACAAATCTCAAGCCGCTTTTATCTGCACAAAGGCAGGTTATATAGAATTTCATGATGAAGAAAATGGGGCTCACACATGCATAGGACAAAAACAATATCGCATTGTTTGCCAGCAGACAAAATAGTTGTGTATGATAAGCAATGATATGTTTTCATTGGAAAGACCAAACCCTTAATTAGTTCTTAACTTTAAATCCACATAAAAGGAACACAGTGAAACCCTTAACAGAACAGAAATCAGCAACAACAACTGCATAGCACACCGCATCGAGTCGCTTAGCCTGGAGAAATGACACTCGGCCTCCCCACCCCTGCAGGTACAGGATTCATGAAGGTAATTTGAAGTTGATTCTCAATGCCTCAAACAATGCTGCCACAATAATAAAAATCTCCAGTAGCAGGCAATAAAGTAATACAGATATCACCAGGAAGGAAAGTATTAAAAAATAAAGTGGGAAATGCGTCAAAAATTTGCCATCAAAACCCCAGGCTAAGGTAACACCCTGTTAGTACAAAACGCCGTCAGACATTTAGACTGTGGCGCTCAATTCAGCTGAACCTTGTCATACATTTTATTTTATATACCTGCATAACACCACGTAAACATTATGTTTGCTGCAATTCTACTATACTGCTAAAGAAAAAAGAGAACCTCAAGAACACGTACTTCATTTAATTCTTAATATACTGGAATTATGTAAACCACTATGTTCATATTAAACCCTGTCTTTTTAGAATAGCGAACTGCCATGTTTCATACCCTTTACTTGTGTCACCAATACAATATTCAGTAGTCAAAATATATTACTATATATAGAATACATTATTCATTTTAAATTAAGAATTGCATGACTGCAATAGTTTAAAGAAAAGGTATTCCTTATATTGTGTGTGTAAATGTAGCTTTAGCTGACTATTAGCTGCTTGTTGGTTGGTGACCTCAAGTATAAACTGTCAATGCATCCTCATTGTGTTTCACACAAGTCTTTAGCTGAGATCTGAAAGAGTTCTCTTCAGCGCTGATCCTTTGTGAGCAGTCGCTTTAGGATGTAACTCTCGTTCATAAGCTGTGAAGCTGCCAATAGTTAAGTGTGGATGCACAGTTTTTATTGGACCCCACCTGCTGATGCAATGGATGCTCCATAGCTTGCCTTGCATTTCACTTCTTCCACATGAGTGTATTGCCTCCATCTCTCAGATTGATATTCTTTGGAAAAATCCTAAATGTAATGAAGGGTGACGGGAGCTGTCGATATAAACAACTGAACTCGACACACTTTTTCTGCTTTTCCTGTTAGATGCATTTTGTTGCCACTTGCAGAGCAGGAGTTCCACTTTTTCTTTAAAGAAGCTTGTAGTAAGAGTATAAAGGATGGGGTTCAAGGCACTGTTGATGGGGAGAATAAATATCACCACCCACGATGTTATTGTTCCTAAACAGAGTAAAAGAAAGGTTAGTTAGTATTTACAAAATATGTAGCATATAATAGTTTTAAACTAAATATTAAACATATAATGATGATAGTAATCCATCTATTTTGAAGAAGTGGTAGTCTATCCCAGCAAGCATAGGACACAATGCAGAAACAAACCCTACGCCAAGGTGCCAACCATCTTAGGGTAAACACAGACACACACGCATCAGGGTCAATGCAGCGTAACCAACCATCTAACCTGCATGTCTTTGAACTGTGGGAGGAAACTGGAGGACCAAGAGGAACCCCACGCGGACAATGAGAGAACATGCAAACTCCACACAAAGAGGACCCTGGATGTGAACCCTGGTCTACTTGTTGCAAGGCAGAAGCACAAATAGTAGCAAATAGGTCAACAGCTTTTTTAATTGTTCACATTATTGTAGACAGGTTGGGAGCATGCACCGATAGCACGTTGCTGCACCCACCACACAATGAACCAACCACCTTATTGTAGAAGAAAAGAAAAAACATGTATGGACATAGAAGGCATTATCACACTATTCTGGTGTGGAGATTCGTTGGTTTTTCAGCTGCAAACTATTTATATTTTAATTTTGCCTGAAGAAGGGGCCTGAGTTGCCTCGAAAGCTTGCATATTGTAATCTTTTTAGTTAGCCAATAAAAGGTGTCATTTTGCTTGGCTTTTCTCTACATTCATAATGGCTAACATGGTACAACTCCCTAGTACTACAGTTATTTTGCTCAAGTAATTCAGATGAACTGAATTTACAGGACTTTGATTACAGGCATTGAAAGCATCATTTTGCATTGTACTAGTAATATCTGCATTTTTCCAGTGAGTTTCATTTTCAAATACTTTATTACCTGGGAATGGGGCATAAGCACAGAGGCCATAAAAGCTGTTTTAATTAAATTATAACCTGGGAATGGATGGACGCTGTAGGACTAGGAATTACAGAATTAGTTTACAGCTTGAGAAAGGAAGGATTGTGGGGGTACTTAAGAGGTCAAACACTTTGATTAGAGTCAATCGTCATCAGGGCAACTCAGCCAATCAAATGTGTGCAGTTTCACATGTCCTAAAACCCCACGTGTGCATTTTAACATAAATATCACTCGTCTGATGGACCAAAAGCAGAACAAAAAACAACGACAGAAGGACAACATCAAAGATCAAGAGACCTGAGAGCGTCTGATTCATCAGAAAACATAACCTATGAATAACACCAAACGCTAAACCAAAAGCCGCTAACCTCTTGACATTTCTAATTTTCAGTAAGCTTTTCTAAGACTGTTCAAATCCAGACATTGCTATTTTATATTTTTATTATATTTTCTTCTATTTGGTTATACATTAATAAATACTACTTTGCTTTTATATTTTCTATACTTTTATCTAGAGTGATTAAAATAATAAATGGCTACCAAGTATGAGTTAGCTGGCCACTATCCTATTCACAGGGTTTGTCAAGGCTAATGAAGTTGCTCCTCAAGAATTCGAACAACTGTGGTGAGTGAAAGCAAGACTTAGTTTGGCTAGTAAGTTTATGGTTTAAGGTTTAAGGTTTCTTTATTTAGTCATGTTTACACAAGAAAACATGAAATTTGCCTTCTCAGTTGTATCTAATAACAGACAGAATGAAATAAAACTGACAAATAGAAACAAGAAAGGTTAAGGTAAGGCAGTTAGATAATGCATATTTACACCAAAAAAAAGGGGTTACAGGATATATATCAAAACCTTAATCATTATCTCTGATATTTCTTATTGAAAAGTCGTATGGCACAAGGAAGAAAGGAGTTTCTGGAGCGATTTGTGTGGATTTTCAAAGCGACTATCCTTCCTGATTTACTGAGTTTAGTTCTACATGTAATGGATGTCTGTCATCAGCTGAGATGATTTCCAGTTTCTTTAGCATTGCACTCTGACACACACTAGTCAAATCATCTACATCAGCCCCAATAACTTTAGCCGCATACTTTGTAATCTGCTGGAGCTTTTTTGAGTTTTGGTTTGTCTGACTACTAAACCAGGCAATAAAACTGAAAGTGACAACAGACTGGATCATACCGCGATAGAAGGACAACATGAGGTCCTTGTCTACTTTAAATAGTTTGAGTTTAAAGAGGAGAAATAAGCGCTGGTTGCATTTAGAGAATATTTTTTTGTATTTGTATTCCAGTTAAGATTGTTATCTAGGTAAGTTCCTAAGTATTTATATTCAGTCACTATTTCTACCTCCTCTCCCAGAACTACAATAGGTGAACATACAGATTTCTGTCTCTTAAAATGTAGAGAAAAGCCAAGCAAAATGACATCTTTTATTGGCTAATTTGATTTAGATAGTCGCTTTCATCCTCCCCAGATATGCATCCTATGATCATGGTGTCATGCGCATACTTGATAATGGAGTAGTGGTCATTGTTCTGTCTCAGGTCACTTGTGTACAGAGTAAACAGTAATGGTGATAAGACTCGCCCCTGTGGACTTCCTGTGTTTGAATGAATGACTATTGAAAATGTGTCCTGTACTTTAACTGTCTGTGAATGATTTAAAAGAAAGTTCTGAATCCATAGTGTAATAAATGGGTTTACATTCATACTGTTCAATTTCCCAATGAGTATATGAGGCTGAATGGTATTGAATGCTGAAGAAAAATCCAAAAATAGTAATAGTAAGTAGCATGTAACCAAAAGAGTTGAGCTTTTTGGAGTCTTCTTTTCTATCTGTAACATACCGTAGAAAATCTAACCCAGATTAAAATGCTTCTGGAGAGAATAATGCAAAATGTTTTGTGTCCAACTCAATCAACAGCTGGACAAGCCTAATGAAAAATCCTTATCTTAACAAGAAAGTCAGATGTAATTGGGAATGAATATTTAGCAGAGGATTACTTAAATCTGTGTAATTTTCATTCACTACAGTACATTCTGGACAAAAAACAGAAAATATTAATACAGTAATTTAAGAATTTGGTTCAGTTTATTTCATGTGGTATAAAAATTCATAAGTGGCACGGTGACAGTGTGCCGCCTCTCTGATCCTGGCCCTTTAATAATAATAATTCTTTACAGTTACAGTATACACCATTTTTTTCACTACTCAAAGTGCTTTACATAGTGAGTAGGAGGCCATTTCAACCACCACCAACGTTCAGCATCCACCTGAATGATGCGATGATGCAGCCATTTTTGTGCCAGTAGGCTCACTACACATGAGCTGTTAGGTAGCGAAGTGGTGAGAGAGAGATAGCCAGTTAGAAGCAGGGGATGATTAGGGGGCAGAATGAGTAGGCCATAGTGGACAATCTAGTCAGGACATCAGGATACACCCCTGCTCTTTACAAAGGATGCCCAGGGATCTTTTATGACCACAAAGAGTCAGAAATTCGGTTTTATGTCTCATCTGGAGGACAGCGCCATATTTACCGCACAGTGTCCCCGTCACTGCACTGGTGCATTGGGAGCCACATTTAGACCACATGATAAGCACCGCCTGCTGGACCCACTAACAACTCTTCCAGTAGCAACCCAAGTTTTTCCCAAATTGTCTCCCAACCAAGTACTAGCCAGGCCCGAACGTGCTTAGCTTTGGTGGATGACCTTTTCTGAAGTGCAGGTGGTGCTGGCTGGTTTAAATTCCTACTTGGTCACCCTTGTTTTCACAAGTTTCTAGAGGTAATCAGGACTTTCTAGACGTAATCAAGCTTCTTCTGACATTGTAAAGGGGGGCATGTTTCAATACGTTCATCCTGCAGGGTTGGCTGTGTCTCTCTGCAGCTTTTAATTTTGCAGTTTGCATGAGTGCTTCCCCAACTAATGACAGCACTCACATTTAAAAATATCCATCATTTATAAATAACATGCCAACTACAGGCCCTTTTTAGGTCAATTGCAAGGAGGCAAGAAAAATAAAAGGTGCTTAAAAATTAATATAAATGATCCCCTAGTTATATCTGGCTTATATGAACAATCTTAAATTTCACTCATTCTCTGTCACGGTTTATATTTTCAAAAGATGTGCAGTTCAATCAGCTTCAAAAATTTGTGATTTAACAAAAGCAGGAATTCCCAAGTATAAAACCTTACACTGACAAAAGCATAATGAAAAAAGTATGTGGTGGCAACTATGTGCAGGAAAAAAGGCACACTGCAACAAATGCGCTGAATACTGTTAAATCATTGTGAGGAAATCCGATGCCTTAATAAAAATTTCTCTTTTAACTGTTGTCACACACGTACGGTTAGGAGTCAATCAAAGGGGCCAGAAAACACCAATTTCACTCCAGGCCTGGGGACGGCAGGTTGCATTGAATCTCTCTCTTTTCTCTTGACAGTACTGTTAGCCAACAGGGTGCTCGCAGAAATTGGGCTACTGTTGGCTGAAGAAGAAGAAGGAGAAGAAGAGGGGGGAGACGTGTCCAGAGGCAGGAGGAGAGGAGGAAGGTAAAGAGAGTGGAACTGAGGGTAGGAACTTTGAATGTTGGCAGTATGACCGGTAAGTTAGCAAATATGATGGAGAGAAGGAAGGTTGATATATTGTGCGTGCAAGAGACTAAATGGAAGGAGAGTAAGGCCAGGTGGATCGGAGGTGGATTCAAATTGTTCTGTCATGGTGCGGATGGGAGGAGAAATGGAGTAGGGGTTATTCTGAAGGAACAGTATGTCAAGAGTGTTTTGGAGGTGAAAAGAGTGTCAGGCAGAGTAATGATTATGAGGCTGGAAATTGGAGGTGTGGTGATGAATGTTGTTAGTGCATATGCATTGCAAGTTGGGTGTGCAATGGAAGATAAAGAAGATTGTTGGAGTGAGTTGGATGAAGTGATGAACAGTGTACCCAAGGGACAGAAAGTGGTGATTGGAGTGGATTTCAATAGACATGTTGGTGAAGGGAACAGAGGAGACGAGGAGGTGATGAGTAGGTATGGTGTAAAGGAGAGGAATGAAGAAGGTCAGAGGATAGTGGATTTTGCCAAAAGGATGGGCATGGCTGTGGTGAATATGTATTTTAAGAAGAGGGAGGAACATAGGGTGACGTAAAAGAGTGGAGGAAGATGCACACAGGTAGATTACATCCTATGCAGAAGAGTTGATCTGATCTGAAGGAGATTGAAGACTACAAAGTGGTGACAGGGGAAAGTGTAGTTAAGCAGCATAGGATGGTGGTCTATAGAATGACGTTGGAGATCAAGAAGAGGAAGAGAGTGAGGGCAGAGCCAAAGATCAAATGGTGGAAGTTGAAAAAGGAAGACTGCAAGGTTGAGTTTAGGGAGGAGGTGAGACAGGCACTGGGTGGCAGTGAAGAATTACCAGACAGTTGGGAGACTACATCAGGTATAGTAAGGGTGACAGCAAGAAGGGTGTTTGGCGTGACATCTGGAAAGAGGGAGAAGGAAAAGGAAACCTGGTGGTGCAATGGGGAAGTACAGGAGAGTATACAGAGGAAGAGGATGGCAAAGAAGAAGTGGGATAGTCAGAGAGATGCAGAAAGTAGACAAGAGTACAAGGAGATAAGGCGCAAGGTGAAGAGAGAGGTGGCGAAGGCTAAAGAAAAAGCGTATGATGAGTTATATGAGAGGCTGGACACTAAGGAGGGAGAAACGAACCTGTACCGATTGGCTAGACAGAGGAACAGAGGTGGGAAAGATGTGCAGCAGGGTAATAAAGGAGAAAGATGGAAACATACTCACAAGGGAGGAGAGTGTGTTGAGCAGATGGAAAGAGTACTTTGAGAGGATGATGAATGAAGAGAATGAGAGAGAGAAGAGGTTGGATGATGTGGAGATAGTGAATCAGAAAGTGCAACGGATTAGCATGGAGGAAGTAAGGACAGCTATGAAGAGGATGAAACATGGAAAGGCCGTTGGTCCAGATGACATACCTATGGAAGCATGGAGGTGTTTAAGATAGATGGCAGTGGAGTTTCTAACCAGATTGTTTAATGGAATCTTGGAAAGTGAGAGGATGCCCGAGGAGTGGAGAAGAAGTGTACTGGTGCCAATATTTAAGAATAAGGGGGATGTGCAGAACTGTAGTAACTACAGGGGGATAAAATTGATGAGCCACAGCATGAAGTTATTGGAAAGAGTAGTGGAAGCTAGGCTAAGAAGTGAGGTGATGATTACTATGCAGCAGTATGGTTTCATGTCAAGAATGAGCACCACAGATGCAATGTTTGCTCTGAGGGTGTTGATGGAGAAGTATAGAGAAGGCCAGAAGGAGTTGCATTGCGTCTTTGTGGACCTGGAGAAAACATATGACAGGGTGCCTCGAGAGGAGCTGTGCTATTTTATGAGGAAGTCAGGAGTGGCAGAGAAGTACATAAGAGTTGTACAGGATATGTACGAGGGAAGTGTGACCGTGGTGAGGTCTGTGGTAGAAGTGATGGATGCATTCAAGTTGGAGGTGGGATTACATCAGGGATCGGCTCTGAGCCCTTTCCTAATTACAATGGTGATGGACAGGTTGACAGATGAGATTAGACAGGAGTCCCTGTTTACTATGATGTTTGCTGATGACATTGTGATCTGTAGCGATAGTAGGGAGCAGGTTGAGGAGACCCTGGAGAGGTGGAGATATGCTCTAGAGAGGAGAGGAATGAAGGTCAGTAGGAACAAGACAGAATGCATGTGTGTAAATGAGAGGGAGGTCAGTGGAATGGTGAGGATGCAGGGAGTAGAGTTGGGGAAGGTGGATGAGTTTAAGTACTTGGGATCAACAGTACAGAATAATGGAGATTTTGGAAGAGAGGTGAAAAAGAGAGTGCAGGCAGGGTGGAATGGATGGAGAAGTGTGTCAGGAGTGATTTGTGACAGACGGGTATCAGCAAGAGTGAAAGGAAAGATCTACAGGATGGTAGTGAGACCAGCTATGTTATATGGGTTGGAGACAGTGGCACTGACCAGAAAGCAGGAGACAGAGCTGGAGGTAGCAGAGTTAAAGATGCTAAGACTTTCACTGGGTGTGACGAGGATGGATAGGATTATAAATGAGTACATTAGAGGGTCAGCTCAAGTTGGACGGCTGGGAGACAAAGTCAGAGAGGCGAGATTGCGTTGGTTTGGACATGTGCAGAGGAGAAATGCTGAGTACATTGGGAGAAGGATGCTAAGGATAGAGCTGCCAGGGACGAGGAAAAGAGGAATGCCTAAGAGAAGGTTTATGGATGTGGTGAGAGAGGATATGCAGGTGATGGGTGTAACAGAACAAGATGCAGAGGACAGAAAAATATGGAAGAAGATGATCTGCAGTGGCGACCCCTAAAGGGAGCAGCCGAAAGAAGAAGAGACCAGACACAGGAAATTTTGCCTGTCCCAGCCCTGAGAATGTCACTTCCTGTTCCACCCTGACGACATCACTTCCCTTGAGTCACCTTATAAACTTACCAAGACAGTTCTACTTTGGACCTGAACCTATGAACAACCATTGTAACTTAAGCCCTTTTGCAGCCAGGGAAAGTATACGGGTGGCTGTCCCAAACCATCATTATGTGTCCAGTCTTTTATTTCACACTGTACAGGACTCTATTAAATTTAATTTCAATTCTTATATATAGGCAGGATGGAAAATATTTTTTGACTAAAGTTATTTTTACTACTCTTTTTTGTTTTACTTTGTATTACTTTCAGTTCTTGTAAGCAGTTATTAACAAGGCGGGCATGTATCCTCTTTGTCTGTTGCAAATCTCTTCATGTCTTTATTTCTGGAGGCTCCAGAAAAGACATTTAGTTGTATCAAAGACACAATATGTGTGTGTGCGTGTGTATGTGTGTGTCCTGCCTTGGCAGGGTAAGCAGAATGAGAACAGAAGGATAAGGAAGTGACACTCAATGGCAAAAAACACAACCATCAAAGAAAGAAAAAAAACAATCTTTCACCTAACTTAATGGTTAAGCATACTCAAAGTCAAAAAACAGATTTGTAGTATAGTCGTTTGTCAAAGAGCCTTTGGTATCCAAAGATTTGGACAGTGAATAGTTCCATGGTAATGACTTTTATCTCATTGCGTTGATGATGCGTGAATTCCATTAGTGACAACCATGCTAACAAAATGGCGTCACAGTGAATAATGAAAATAAAAATGATTAAAGGTTTCATTTTTAAAAAGACTGAGTGAAGAAACTAAGTTCACCAATACATTCTCTGAAGGAAAAAACAAAGGTATTTACCACAAAAGATGCATAGAAAAATATAATAATATCAGAAAAATTTAAAAACATAACAAAATCATGACAGTCTGCATTTGTCTATCCCATGGACTGATTGGTTTGATGTTTTTATTAATTTGTCTATAGTGAACTCCCATATTTTCTCACTTTGCTATGTTTGTTTATTATTAATGAATAATGAATAATGTTACTATGTTAATAATAATGTAATTTTAAAACGACTGTTTATTTTTAGTGAGTTATTGTTTGTTACTAATGGGTTACATTTTTCCACAGTGCATTAGTGTTAGATATTGTCATTTTAATGTATTTCAACATTTAACATTGCTTTGTGGTCACCACTTTTTGTGATTTAGTATTTGTAAACTTTCTTGTCTCTTATTGATGGATTAGCCTTTGTAGCACAGACATTACCACCAACTCCGACAGGTCTTCAATGTAATCCTATTTCACATCATCTTCCCTGGATGTTCTGATCAAGTGATGAGTTGTTAGATTTTGTCATGTCTGTCTGTGCTCTATGCAGTGAAATGCTCAATATGTCTTACAGCCATTATTGTTCGTGTGCCTGTTGCTTTCTGAGTTTTATTATCAGTGCTCTGATGTTTGCACACAATCTCAGACACTAGAGACTGCACTTTACCATTTGGTCTTCCGTTACTTCCCTTACCAAGCCCACTAACAATGCCTAAAGCCTCTTAACCTTATTTGACTTTCTCCCTTCTAAAACATAATTTCAAAAACAACACAAACTAGAGTGTCTTAACTTTTCAGAATTTGTAGAACATCTTCATTCTGGATATATCCATCCATCCATTTTCCAACCCGCTGAATCCGAACACAGGGTCACGGGGGTCTGCTAGAGCCAATCCCAGCCAACGCAGGGCACAAGGCAGGAACCAATCCTGGGCATGGTGCCAACCCACCGCAGGACACACACACAAACACACCAAGCACACACTAGGGCCAATTTAGAATCGCCAATCCACCTAACCTGCATGTCTTTGGACTGTGAGAGGAAACCGGAGTGCCCGGAGGAAACCCACGCAGACACGGGGAGAACATGCAAACTCCACGCAGGGAGGACCCGGGAAGCGAACCCGGGTCTCCTAACTGCGAGGTAACAGTGCTACCACTGCACCACCATTCTGCCCATTCTGGATATATGTTTTCCATCCATCCATTTTCCAACCCGCTGAATCCGAACAAAGGGTCACGGGGGTCTGCCGGAGCCAATCCCAGCCAACACAGGGCACAAGGCAGGAACCAATCCCGGGCAGGGTGCCAACCCACCGCAGGACACACACAAGCACACCCACACACCAAGGCCAATTTAGAATCACCAATCCACCTAACCAGAATGTCTTTGGACTGTGGGAGGAAACCGGAGCGCCCGGAGGAAACCCACGCAGACACAGGGAGAACATGCAAACTCCACGTGGGGAGGACCCGGGAAGCGAACCCAGATCCCCAGGTCTCCCAACTGCGAGGCAGCAGCACTACCCACCGCGCCACCGTGCCGCCCGATATATGTTTTTTTATTTTAATTCCTTTATATCCACCTTAATAAAATGAAAACTGTCTTTGTGCCTATTTGGTTGCTATGTCTCTTCCATTCCAACAGATGCCACATCACAAACATTTGTAGTAATAAAATGCATTGCAATTTTTATTCCAACAGATGGCGCATCACAAACATTAGCACTGCTTTATGAATCCCATAACAAATGGCATATAACAGAAACATTTGCATTGCATTTGTCATTCAACAGTTGGTGCATCACAAACATTTGTAGTAATGCATGTTGTTACTACAAATGTTTGTGATACACCATCTGTTGGAAAGACAAATGAAATGTATTAAATTACTATATGCACTATAAAATACAATCCAACAGATGGTGCACTGCAAACATTAATGTTGAGGTCTACTTTGATTAATATAGATTTCATCCCATCTTAGATGGCTAGCACAGCTGATATTATACTACAATGATTAAATTATAAATTTGTCAGGCCTGTAATACTACTTCTTATTCAAATCACTTCCCCTGCCCTTGCCTTTCTAATTTTCAATCAAATAAATAAATGATCATCATCAGTCAACAGTGAGGGGCATAATTGGTTCTGATGATGGCAGTCTGGAGCAGTGGTTCTTGTTTTAGTCTCAAAGCTTCAAGAACCTGGGTATGGTTTCCTAAACCAGTGCAGTTCTGGTTTTTGTGGACTTTGCACATGCTCACCATATCTGTGTGGATTTTTTCTGGGTACTCCAGTTTTGTTGTACATTCTGAAGATGCACATGTTGGCCTGATATGGGTGAGTGTGGGTGGTGGTCCTGCAGTGGACTGAGCTTGAATCCAGAGGTGGTTCCCTTCTTGTGCCTGGTGTGGCCAAGCAAAGTTTAAGATACCCTATAATAAATAATGCGGGTTCTGAAAATGAACACATGGATGGAAGGGACTATATACCTTTTATACCAGAGGTGACAAAAAGTACTCTTGATGTATTTTAATGTGGAAATGTGAGAGAGCTCACAGAGTGCAGAGAGCTCCATGCGTCCACTCTTGTTTAGGAGCTGCCACCATCAATAGTGTTACCAAGATGAGCCGGGCAAATGAGCAGATCTACACATAGCAAGTAGTAGGGGTAAAAGTGCATAGTGCTTTTACTAAACAATTAATCCATTAAAAAACAGTGTTCAAAGGTACAATGCTCAAAAGTCTTCAGTAAATAAGAAAATCCAAGAAAAATGAAGTGTTCAGTGAAGGTTAAAATCAATCCAATAAAAAATCTGTAAAAATGAAGTTAAAACACGACATGGATCTTCTCTTTAAAATCACAGTCCCCAGTGCTGCCCTTTAAAATGGTCGTCTCCTCAACTTTCTCTGAAATGGGACCTTGCAGCCGAGGAAATGCCTAACCAACAGTCCAGCCAACCTTCTCCTCCAGGTTGAAGTCCTTACTGTTCCATGGCTTCCAGTAGGGCGCCCCACCTGAACCTCCTCGCTCCAAGGCTTGGGTTCCTGCAGTCATTTGTAGCCCCTCCCCGACTCCTGCTGACTTCATGGACTTAAGCAGAAGCGAGCCACTTGTTCTCCTCCACTCCACCAAACTGTTTAGTGGGAGTGACTCTCTTCAGCCCCTGAGCGTCGGCCACATGTTCCCCCGAGAGGCTCTCCTCCCAGCTCTCTGCCTTCTTTCTCACTCTCTTGCATTGAATCTCTATCACTCCCATCTCCTTCTCCCCATCTTATGTCCTCCATCTTCCTCTCCTTTCGTTTTCTTCACCCTTTTCCTCTCTGCCATGCCATCTCCCCCTTATATACACCTTTGTGGTTGCAGTGCCTCAATCATGAACCGTGGAAAGCCAGTGAAGCCATCAAGACCCTCACGTACAGGTGTGCCACCTCAACTACCCCAAAAAACCTCCTGCAGCCATGTGAGAACACACACCCATGGAGATCAAGCCGGATATTTAATTGTTTAATTATTTTAAAATGGACCTGTACTGCTTAACCGCAGACCCACAGTTCCACAGGAACTCATCGAAAACGCAAATAGGCAAGTGTGTGCTGAAAAAATGAATTTTTGTCTACTGTTCAAATGAAAAATATTTAGCCATAATACAAAAAAGTCTGCAGCAAGAGCTCTTTATTTAATGCTGCTTCATTTCTGTTACTTTGTGCTTATATGACTTGCAGTTTATTACTGTGCAAGCAATATTCTGAGTGGAGTAGTTAACAGTGGGTGCCATTAATCATTTTGGCAAAGTGCTGCTTAGATGTATAATATCATTTATTGTGCATTGTCTCTGCTTTCAGTGTATAATTTACAGGTTTACCCATCAGCATGCAGCAGCGCCTTCTCTTTTATGGCATATAAATAGATTCTGATTTTAACAACTCCACACATGCTTAGAAACGTCAGTTCATTACAGCTATGATTCTTATTGAGCACTTCATGTTTTGAGAAGCTGATTCTCGCTATTTCTTCATTTATCTGACCAATCATTCATGTATTTTTAAGCTTTCTTATTCTGATTCATGGTGTTGGCGAGCCAATTCTAGAAGCACTGAGAGCAAACGAGGAAGCTGAAGGTGCCAGTTCAGGTCCATCACAGGGTATCATCATTCATACATTGCTCATTTGTAAAATAATATAGGTATATGGTATTAACAGTCAGCACAATCATAGCTTAATATTTTTGCAACTAATTCTAAATATAATAAAAGAAAAATAAAGGAGTGTAGTAATGTTGTATTTAGAGTTGCTTTTTCCCTGGTCCAATAACCTCGTTTCAGTTCCCACTTTCTCTTTGGAGTTGTCTGTGTGATCTTCTTCTTCTTCTTCTTCATGTCTTCCCAATCGATTAATTCTGCATTGTCCTGGTATACTGGATACTTAAGGCTAGATTTTCTTTAATAATGAAAAAGGTTTTTTTCAAGAAATAAATGAACTGAAGAACATTAGGACAGTTGTGACAAGAACAGGCCATTCAGCCCAATAAGCTGGTCCATCTTATTAACCTGGATCAGTGGTTCCCAGCCTTTTCCATGGTCCACACCTCTAGAAGGTGTTTGATTTTATGTTTGCACCTCCAACAAAAATAATATCAAATTTGAAGATGAAGAAGTCAAATTTCGAATTTTTCAGCCACAAACTGAACCACATACAGTACTGCAGGTGAACAAATTGAACTAAAAAAAATAAGCTTTTAACTCCGAGAATAAAATTTAAATATAAACTAAGCAATGTACCTTTATAAATCTCAATAATCTTGTAAATGTGTCCCCTGAAAACCTTAGACACTCGATTTGACAATCTAGGGGTTGATGCATCCCAACCGGGATCCTGAGCTGTTTCGACGTGTAGTGGGTGTGGCAACGCACTGTACCAGTGCATGCTCCCCAACTTCAACTTGACTCGACTATTCACTTCGTAGAATGATTACTTTGTACAAAATGTGCAGCTGAAAAGACACTTTAAATGATCTGCCACAGTATACTGCGGAAATGTATCACTTGTTACCAAATGAAACTCACGCCTAAAATACTTCTGACGGGACTGCAAGATAACTACTGCAGTATTTACTTCAGTTTTTAACAAGATTTAAATAGTTAGGCTTCACTTGTAATAAAATTAAAAATAATGACATACGGTAATCTACGCTCAATTAAGTGTTTTTTACAAGCACCCACAATTACTCCACTAATTTCATTACATCTTCAGTACATTTTAATTATTGCAGGGATATGCCTCGTCTCTGCTGTATTCACAGAATTACTGTGAGAGCTTTTATAATTTATCTTTAGAAACATTTTTTTTTTCACCCCGAAAGTGAGATATGCTAGCATGAGGTGTTGCTATACAATTACCAAGGAAAAGGAAAACAGACGACATGGCAAAAATATAAATCATGTTAAGATGTCAGCCAGTTGTAACTTATAATAAAGGCAGAGATGCTATAACACATGTGGAGACCACTCCAGCTTCACTGGCTTGTAAGTAGGTGCTTGATCTTTATAACGCTGATTGGCAATGGCACATTTATTCTCTCTGCATACTCGAGGCATGACTTATTTTTTTCTGAAACCTTAAATGTTCTAACATATTTGCCAGTCTTTGAAACCACTTTCTTATACTTTTTAGATTGTTAATACTTGCATTACTTTCTCACTGAACTAGCTAGCAGCCAACTTGTTTAAAAATGATACTAAAAATGTATTTTTTGATCCTTTATATTATCAGTTATCCATTAAAATATGCTGTACATCAAATTCATCATCTTTATTTATGAGATGTGTTGCAAACCATAATAAATACAATTTGAGAGATTAAAAAGTACAACAGGGAACAAATTGACCATCCTTAGTATAAATTACCTTGGACACATTTTTTAAAAAGTTTTGGTGATTAAGATAGATAGCATCAAGATGAACCCGAATATAACTTCCGATTGATGGTTTCAGGTATGTGTTTGGAGAAACGTGAAACGAACGTTTATTGAATTTCGTGTGTTTAATTGCTTAACGATGTTGACACATTCCTTTTAGTCTTGAAACAAGTAATTCTGTTTTTGCTTTTGACAAACCTGGTCATTTAATTCAGATTTTGTTATCATATGATGCTCACCTAACAAACGGTTCAAAAGCTGGATCACTGTCGTTTTCTAGATGCATGGTGGCATCTTCGTCAGCCTCTGTTGGCTTTAGCACTGGAAAACTGTCGCCATGTGGCACTGATCTCATGGCTGAAGGCAGATTGGGGTATTCAAAAGATTTCTTATTTTTAGTAGAGATGCCAGGTAAATTGCTCGGACAGAAGTAATAGTCCATATTCTCAATATTTTCACCATATCATCGGAACTATGAACGGCATTGACTTCCAAGTATCTCTGAGCCAAGCCCTCACATCAGCAACATGTGTTGAACAACGAATGTGAGGAACCCACGGTTTGTTTTGATCTCCAGTAGTATTTACCCAAAGTAGAGTTCAGAGGCTTTTTTAACAAGGAGAGTCATACTGCGTCTTTGAACTTCACTGTATACTCAACACAAATGTAACAGAATGTATTGCAGTTGTTGTGACATTGGCAAGACATTTCTGCTAAAATGAATTGTACAATAAACGATGGACAATCAATGTTAAGAATGCACATATTCTACGTCTATAGATCACGTGCGTCTGCATACTGTACATACACTCTTACTGTATATCAACGTAATGACTAAGGTGTGCCCAATCCTTAGCATATCCATTAAATGTTGTGTGACATGCGCTGATTGAATGCTCAGGCAGGCCTGGAGTACACCAAACAGCCTACTACATATTAGAAGACCTTAAAACCTAAAATCAAATCACAAAAATGGGTGATTGCAATAAAAGGCTACATGACCGGAAAGTCTTTGGGTGATTTTTGTTGTCAGCGGCCAGAATCCATAAGATTCATCCAAGTGTTCAAAAATCAAATTTTTTGATGTCCGGTGTTAATAATGTTCACTGAAAAAAATCATAAATTTAAATAGAGAGCCAAAAATGAACATAATCAGACTGGTTCACCCACAAAGCTTCAACTAGCCCTTAAAGTATTATTGTTTGGCATTCCAGCTGATAAAATGTATTGGCATCGTGTCTGTTTTAATGAATCTCCAAGTTCCTGCTGGCTGAATATCTTCTCACTTCTCTCCTTTCTGCAAATCTTCTTTCTGGTTTGTGTGCTCACTCTCTAAATGGCTCTCCATCTGTGAAGCTATTTTTGCCTCTGCATTCAAATCCAGGCTGCAGACTCACTTAATTCCCAGTACACTCAAAACATTAGTATTACATAATCAATGACTATTTTTTAGTTCTGTCTTATCCTTTGATTTTAGACTTGCAATTCTTTTCGGTCTGCAGTACCAACTTACTTAATGCTCTCTATTCCAGGATGTGTACAGTACTAGAATGTTTTACCGTGTTAGCCATTATGAATGTAGTGAGAAGTCAAACAAAATGACACCTTTTATTGGCTAACTAAAAAGATTACAATATGCAGGCATACATCTTGCCTGAAGAAGGGGCCTGAGTTGCCTTGAAAGCTTGAATATTGTAATCTTTTTAGTTAGCTAATAAAAGGTGTCATTTTGTTTGTCCAGAATGTGGTGTTTCTTTTTTCTTAGCAATTTTTCTGGACAAAGGAATGAGATGAATGAAATGGACAAGGTTATGCAGCAACTAATCTGTTAGCTAAAAGATGAGCCTGGTGGACTCCTGATAGTCTCGTCCTGTTTGTCAAATGTCTTATGCTGCTATAAATTTACACCATAATTTCAGTTTACTTGGTTGTATATTTAATACAAATATGTGATTCACTGTCTCTTCCAAACATTGTAAGGTGAAAAGTAGGTTAAAGAAATGGATGGGCTGGTGGTTGGATAAAGGATTTGCTTTTTTTTTGTTCTTTCAAAACCCTACATTTAAAAAAGTGGGGAAAGAATTTAGAAAAAGAGATGGCACGATGACTAGACAAATTATTCACTTTCTCTCAAAATTCTATTTTGAAAAAATTGTCAGTGGGTTTGAAATAAAGAGAGGTATCACGTTTCCAGAAGTCAGCGGAGAGACTCAAGTTGAGGAACAGTGGAGTAGTAATAAATTCTTGAAGGTGGCTTTTGGAGCCTCCCAACACATTTCTATAAAGGTATAAAGCCTAGGTTGGAGAAAAACAAAAAAATACCCTGCCCAGTAGACCAAGATGTTTCCATCCCAGTGCTCATGGTGAATTTGGTGAGATGATTAAACCTGCTATCAATGAGGAATTCTTTGTGATTGAGAGTCTGTTCTGTCAAACTCTCAAAGTTGTATGTGGGAGTGTTGTGGGTTGGATGTCTCTTAAAGGCATTCATCATGGAGAATGACAGTGTGTCAATAACTTATGGTCAGGGTGAAGATGAAACAGTCAAGACCATGACACTGGAGACTCTCAGACAACTAGACAGCATGGCTAATGACTGTTACATATGAGTTAAAAGACAATAGCGAATATAAGAATGTTATAAGATCAATTTGATGGTAGGCCACTCAGTCGAATATAACTTATTAATCTCTACTGAACTCATTTTTGAAAAAATATCATCTAGTTAAGTTTGAAATATTTCTGAAGTACTGCTATCTACTACCCTTCTGTCATAGAGGACACAAATGGACTGGCAGCCCGGCCGCAGTGGACAGTTCCTTTCCTGGCCAAGAAGCCATGATATAAGAAGGACATGGATTGACGGGTATCTGGGTTGGTTAATGGTATCTTTCCTGATGGGAGGCCATTATGAGATGTGGAAGGACACACATCCCAACTGGGTTAATTAGTGGTACCTTTCCCGGCCAGGAGGACTAAACAGAATAACAGAGTAAAACTGCTTCCTGGGACCGTATATTACTCCTATAAACAAGGTGGTAGCATCCCTCTGATGAAGCTACTATTTGTACACACGTATGGCATATTGGTAACTGTAGTCCTGAGGAGCAGCCCTGTTGGGGTACTTGGGTGCAGGGAACAACCCTGCTTCTTTGGGGGGCATCTGCCTGGCACGGAAGTGCTTCCAACATGTAGTACTGTGGCACCAGACGTACTCCTGGGTCCAGCAGAAAAGAAGTTGGCTCCTCTTTATCAGGGGTCACTGTCAGAATGAGATGGACAAGACTTCTTGTAGGAGAGTGTAGATGGAGGTAGAGGTGGAAATGTAAAGGAAGGGGAAAGAACTGAACTTGTTTACTCATCGAAGGTATTGTTTAAATTAAAAACTTCTTTCTTTGAATACATGACTGTGAGGTTTGGTTGTATCTTGGTATATGGGGTGCAGGTACTACTCAATAATTCACTTGATGTTACATATGGTACTCCCAAGTGAAAAACTTCTAACATTTGTGTGAAATTTATCTAATTTACCATTTACATTGTGTTATGTTATGTTTTGTAATGTTGTGTTATTCTATACAAAATAAATATACTAAATCAAGTGTTGTTTATAACTTAGTGATCAGTGACTATTCTTCCATAACATTTTCCAGCACATTTTTTCCATTAACAGGGAGTGCAGCGAAATCTGCAGTTTCAAAGTACAGGATCACTGCATTCTACTGATGTTTGATAAGACCATCACCATCAACCTGCTGTATTCTTATCTTAGCCACTCATTCAGAGAAGAAGAAATTTAAGATAATACCCTCAAAAAACTGTTGTTTAATTGATGGGTAATCTTCAGAGAAACGATCTCAGACAGGAAAAAAGTAGCACATACTGTAGTTGTTAGTCAAACTATATACACTCACGGGCCACTTTATTAGGTACACTTGTTTAACTGCTTGTTAACGCAGATATCTAATCAACCAATCACATGGGAGCAAGTCAATGCATTAGGACATGCAGACTTCGTCAAGACAACCTGCTGAAGTTCAAATCAAGCATCAGAATGGGGAAGAAAGGTGATTTAAGTGACTTTGAATGTAACATGGTTTTTGGTGCCAGACGTCCTGGTCTGAGTATTTGAGAAACTGCTGATCTGAAGGCATTTTCAAGCACAACCATCTCTAGGGTGCCAGACTGTGCCTGTCATGCTAGTTCATTTTCTATAAAACATTCATTTTTAATGACATGTTGAAACCTAGGAAGAATGGTCATTTATTAAAGTGAGTGCAATAATTTCCATATTCTTGACATACTCACAAAAGAAGTCAATAATGGCCAGTCAGTTATTTAGGCAGTGTCTCAAATGGTTCATTTAAGCACACAGAACAGCAATAATTTAACATGTTAATAAAACTTCTCTTTCAAGCATTTTCAAATTTTCAGTAATTTTGCTTTAAATTATTTTTTCTGCTATAATGAAAGTACTTTTGTACTCCTGGCAATTCCCTGATATTTTCAGAGGTTTTGTTTTAATTTTTTTTTAAATTGTTTAAGTAAATGCAAGTAATAAGCAGAGGATGCAAAAAAAGGACTGAAGAGCAGCCATAACATAATGTACAACAAGTTACTGAAAAGAAGAAACATCCTCTCAGAAGCCATATTAGTCACTTGAGCCAATGGAGTTCCTCAGTGCTCATATCCCAGCAGGCCACTCAGGATGTGTTGCGATGGGAGTGTTAGTCTGAGCAGATGCAAAGTTGTATTGTTAAATCCCACTTCATCCACATCAGGTAATGGCAGGCCAGGGCGTATCCCAACAGCAAAAGATAGGGTGCCAGTCCACTGCTTGTTATAGTAATGGCTGTTTACAAGATTATCTCAGAAAAATATAATATGCTTGAGGTGTGACATTTCTGAAAACATGCACAAATTGAACTTCTTTAAGAAGGGGGACCAGAGGGTGTGTTCCAACTACAGAGGGATCACACTCCTCAGCCTCCCTGGAAAAGTCTATTCGGGGGTCCTGGAGAGGAGGGTCCATCGGATAGTCGAACCTCGGATTCAGGAGGAACAGTGTGGTTTTCGTCCTGGTCGCGGAACAGTGGACCACCTCTACACTCTTATCAGGGTCCTGGAGGGTGCATGGGAGTTTGCCCAACCAGTCTGCATGTGTTTTGTGGACTTGGAAAAGGCGTTCAACCATGTCCCTTGGGGAATCCTATGGGGGGTACTCCGAGAGTATGGGGTACCGGACCCCCTGATAAGGGCTGTTCGGTCCCTGTATGATCGGTGTCAGAGCTTGGTCCGCATTGCCGGCAGTAAGTCGAACCCGTTTCCAGTGAGAGTTGGACTCCGCCAGGGCTGCCCTTTGTCACCGATTCTGTTCATAACTTTTATGGACAGAATTTCTAGGCGCAGCCAGGGCATTGAGGGGGTCCGGTTTGGTGGACTCAGGATTGGGTCACTGCTTTTTGCAAATGATGTTATCCTGTTTGCTTCATCTGGCCGTGATCTTCAGCTCTCTCTGGATCAGTTCGCAGCTGAATGTGAAGCAGCTGGGATGGGAATCAGCACCTCCAAATCCGAGACCATGGTCCTCAGCCGGAAAAGGGTGAAGTGCCATCTCAGGGTTGGGAGCGAGATCCTGCCTCAAGTGGAGGAGTTCAAGTATCTCGGGATCTTGTTCACGAGTGAGGGAAGAATGGAGCGTGAGATCGACAGGCGGATCGGTGCGGCATCTGCAGTGATGCGGGCTCTGCATCGGTCTGTCGTGGTGAAAAAGGAGCTGAGCCGTAAGGCAAAGCTCTCAATTTACCAGTCGATCTATGTTCCTACCCTCACCTATGGTCATGAGCTATGGGTAGTGACCGAAAGAACGAGATCGCAAATACAAGCGGCTGAAATGAGTTTCCTCCACAGGGTGTCTGGGCTTTCCCTTAAAGAGTAGAGCTGCTGCTCCTCCGCATCGAGAGGAGTCAGATGAGGTGGCTCGGGCATCTGAACAGGATGCCTCCTGGACGCCTCCCTGGTGAGGTGTTCCGGGCACGTCTAACCGGGAGGAGGCCCCGGGGAAGACCCAGGACACACTGGAGGGACTATGTCTCTCGGCTGGCCTGGGAACGCCTTGGGATTCTTCCGGAAGAGTTAGAAGAAGTGGCCGGGGAGAGAGAAGTCTGGGCATCTCTGCTCAAGCTGCTGTCCCCGCAACCTGATCTCAGATAAGCGGAAGAGGATGGATGGAGGAGTTATGTGAGTCAGAGTCTGTATTGTTAAAAAATGCTGTCCCAAATTTTGCCACCCTAGGCAAACACCTCATTTGCCTCCATGATAAGATGCCTGATACTGATAAGACAGTGTAGAACAGGGTGTCCAATTTCTATCTGGGAGGGCTGCAGTGCCTGCAGGTTTTCATTCTAACCCTTTTCCTAATCAGTGACCAATTTTCACTGCTAATTAAATTCTTTTCCCTTCATTTTAATAACCCTGTTTTTAAGGATCAGTTCTCTGAATTGATTCCTTTCTTCATTAAATGGCAGCCAAATAGAAATGAGATGTGAAACGAGCTAACAGATGACCAGCTAAATCGGGGCTTCAGACTCCAAACAATTTCACTCCAACAAGCTACTCAATGAGAAGATGATTCTTGCTGTCAATTAAACCCATTAATTAATTCCAGTGCTTTCTGGTGCTCTTATTCTGCCACAGCAAACATTTCAAAAACTGTTCGTTTTCTGCTTTTTCTAAGAACACCATCAAAATGTTGGATGACCTGAGCAGATCAACCTTACTGAGACCTTAATTTTGCTATATTTTCTAATATTATCTGATGGATGCAGGTGAGCTGGTCGTGGTGGGTTGTTTTGCGTCTCATTTTTGTTTGACTTCTAATTAAGGTAAAAAGAAACAATTCAGGGGTCTGTCAATTAAAAGGACCAGAGTTGGACACCCCTGGTGTAGGAGGAGAATTGGGCATCCCAGTCAGGAAGAAGGATGGTTTCATACACAGATGGGAGTGGAATATCAGATGGATTGGTCTATGGGAAGCAAAAGTAACTTGGGGCCTGGCCAGTATAGCATAATGGACAAGCGGAAGCCGAGATGTTAGGGAGCAGTGTGAACCAATGTGTTACTCATTTTGATTAAATGTGAGAAACATGACCAAAAAAAACATTAAAATAATTCAAATTTATGTGAAACCCTACAACAGCAATACACCTACATAATGCTTAACTGTGACTGTGATGCCAAGTCATATGCTCTCTCTCTTTTTATAATTTCTTTCTGCCAGCCTGGAGAGCAGTATAGGTAGAGTAGGGGATTAACAGTGGAGGATATTGCATGGTGTAGTTGCTGTGAACCACTTTCTTTCGATTATCTGTACAGGGGTTTCAGATACCTGTCCTTTCTGTGGGCTGAGGGAAACTGTGTGTCAGTGTTTTATGATTTGTGAAAGACTGGGGGCTTTTTTTTAAAATGATACAGAGGCTGATTGAGGGACTGGGGATCTCTTATAATGGTTTGTGTTTGGGGAATAGAGCTCAAAAAAACAAATACAGATATGAACTTGGTTAATTTTATTTTAGGACAGGCAAAACTGGGAATATTGAAAACCAGGAATAATAAAGTTAAGGGAGCAGGAACCACAGACTCCATAGCATTATTTAAAATGTTTTATAAAAGTAGGATAGAAGTGGATTTGAAATTTTATAAATCTACTAGACATCTTCTACAGTTTAAGGATAAGTGGTGTGTAAATAATGAATTGTGTAAATATGAAAATGACAAATGTCACTTTGTATTCTAATTTTATCATTAACAGAATATGTATGATCAGAAATCAATATTTGTATTAAAATGAATAAGTGGGATGGAAGGGATGAATGTAGTGGCTGGGGCTTGGGTGGGTATTTATGTAATGAAGAAGGGATGAATTAGGAGTATTTATAAGTTGTGAATGTGGATTTATTATTAACATTATTATGTTGTTTTTTCTGTGGTTACTCATAGATTTTGTGGTTTTAAAATAATTTAATAAAGTTGTTCTTCTAATAATAATAATAATAATATATATATCTATTCTATCTGTCTCTATGCTGGAAGGACTAGGGGAGGGAGTGTATCCAGAGCAGTACCTCCACCAGAACGCTAGATGGCAGCCCCCTGGGTTACAGTGTTGCCTCGGACTCCTGAAGGGTTCCATGGGAGTTGGAGTTGGATACAACCCTGTTGGTTCTTTGGGAGCCGCCAGGGGGTGCTGCAACAGCTGCTGAGCCCTGTAGTGCAGCTCTTAGATAGATCTTCCGCCACCACCTGGAAGTGCTGCTGGAAATGTATCAATGAGCACCAGGAGCACTTCCAGGGTGCCAAATAAAAGAGGCCAGCAGACACTACTCAGGGAGCCAGAGTCGGGAGGAGGGAGATGAAGCTTGTCAGGAGGTGTGTAGAAAAAAAAGAAAGAAGAAGAATTTGTATTGTGCTGTGACTTTGCTGGAATGTGTTGTGCTTGTGGGAAACGGGGGAAGGCATTTCCTATGAGGAAAAAATAAAAGTGTATGCTTGTACTTGTGCTTCCGTGTGTGTCTGTGTCACATTTAGATGGTGGTGTGCCCACCTGGTGGTCCACACTATCTATCTATCTATCTATCTATCTATCTATCTATCTATCTATCTATCTATCTATCTATCTATCTATCTATCTATCTATCTATCTATCTATCTATCTATCCCTATGTATTACACATTAATCAAATTCAAAAAAGTTAAGAGGACAACCATGATTACTGTCAAAATCTAGTCCATCTGGACCTAATAATAATAATAGAATACATTTTAGTTGTATAGCGCCTTTCCCATAATAAATGTACTTACATGAACATGTCTCCCACCTGATCAGGATTCATCTTTTTTTTTTTATCATTAGAAGGCATGCATAGCTTAAGGAGGTCAACTTACCTGGAATCTCCACTTCCAGCAGTGAGAGGATTTTCACTAAGAATATTGGTATCCAGCAGAGGGCATCAGAGAACACGATAAAGAAAAATCTGTTGGCAACAGCAACATCCCGGTGAAGGCGATTCTGCATGTCAGTAGTCTGCAGTCCAGTTTTGTAGATGGAGTAGAACATACTCGTGTAAGAAAACACGATGATGAGGAAGGCTAGCAAGTTCAGTCCTGGCAAGACATAAACAGGAATGGAAATAATTAAACTAATATCATTATCATTCTTTATTCTTAGAGAAAATTTCTGCTGTTAAATATTCTTTTCATTAATTCAACTATTGCTGAAACTTTTACGCAGTATAAAACAAAGACATTAAAAACAATACATTTATTAAAAAAAGCCATTTAAGAAACTATAACTAAAGATTATAAAATGTGTTGGAGGTTCTCTTTTGTGTACTGGTATGCTCTGTGAGGAACTGATTAACTTACCAGGACTATTTCTCGACTTTGGCATAGTGCAGATGGGGTGGGCTCCAGCACCCACCATTCTGAATTGGAATGCACAGACTCAGACTATGGATGGACGGAGATGTTCTGCAGTGCAGTGCTGTCCCTTAGCACATTTAAAAACAGCAAAAGCAGCTTCCTAGGCTAAGGAGACATTCCTGTAGCTCATAGGGTTTGTTGCTTGTTATTTTCCCCTACATGAGAGTTATTGAGCATTGGGTTATAAAGAACTGAGCTAATTGTCATATTATCAGCCATGTGACCTGTCAAAGACAGTTAATAGAATTGTGGTGGAGTGATTCTTAGCATATAAGTAAGTTAATAAATATTTTGTATGTCTTTATTTGTAAAGTAGACGAGGCAAATGTAATATTAGATAGTGTTTCAGGAGCCATGCTTTACTTCATTGATGAGAATGATGGTGCTTTGATATTTACTTAAATAAGCCCCCCATGGTCTCCCTCCCCCCGGTTTTCAGGGCTGGCTCAGGAGATGAGATGTATGGTTAGGTGGATGGAGCATCAGATAGGCTTGGCAAGGGGGACTGTGTTTGAACTTAAAGCCTATAAGCCATCCACTACATAAACTGACTAAACAAAGCAACTGAGCTGTACCTGAATGCTTTCACTGGTAACTGGTCAGAAAGAGACTGGGAAATTAATGTGATTGGTCTAAAGTATGGCTGTTTATGATTGGTTTTGAATCAGAGGCCATTCTGTACTTCAGCGTCTCATTGGTTTGTGTTTTGTGGTAAGAATGGTCACCTTGCCTTTACCTCTCTCTCCTACCATCTGCCAGTGAAGAAGACAACTCTATCTCAGCAGCCATTCAAAGCCTATGTGGCAGCAAAGCAAGTTAATCTGAATATAAGCTGTTTATATATTTTATTCTCCTTTCATCAAGCAGCACTTAATACCCTGGAATGACAAAGTGAAAACAACATTTTGGAAAGTTTTGCAGAGTTATTAAAATTAAATTAAATGAAATATCACATTGACACAAGCATTCAGACCCTTTACTTTGCACTTTGTTGAAGCACCCTTGGCACAGATTTCAGCCTGGAGTCTTCCTGGGGATGACACAATGAGCTTTGCACATCTGGATTTGGAGATTTTTTGCCATTCTTCTCTGCAGATCCCCTCCAGGTAAGTCAGGGTGGCCATCAGTGGATAGATATGTTCGGGTTTCTCCCAATTTGGTTCAAGTCTGAACTCTGGCTAGTCTACTCAAGAAGATTCACAGAGATGACCCCTAAGTCACTCTTGTGTTCTCTTTGTCATTGTCCTGTTGGAAGGTGAACCTTTGTCCCAGTCTGACGTTCAGATTGCACTGGATCAGGTCTTCACTAAGGGCATCTCTATACTTTGCTCTGTTCAGCTTTTCTTTAACCCTGATTAGTTTCCCTCTTCCTGCCACTGAAAAACAACCCCACGCCAGGATGCTGCTGCCACCATTCTTCATCATTAGAATGGTATTGAGCAGATGATGAGCAGTTTCTGGCTTCCTTCAAACATGATGCTAATCTTGGTTTCATCAGTCAGCCTGGAGAATTTTGTTTGTCATAGTCTGAGAGTCCTTTAGGCTTTCATGTATTGTCTGGCCACACTGCCATAACGCACAGATTAGTGGAGTGTTGCACTGGTGCTTGACCTTCTGGAAGTTTCTACCATCTCCACACAGGTTTTTGGAAGTTCAGCCAGAGTGATCATTGGGTTTGTGGTCACCTCTCTTACCAAAGCCCCTCTCCCCTGATTGCTTAGTTTGGCCAGGTGGCCAACATTAGAAAGGGTTGCTGTTGTTCCAAACGTATTCCATTAAAGAATTATGGAGACCACTGAGCTCTTGGGAGCCTTCAAAGTAATAAAATTATTTTTCTAGTCTTCCCCAGATCTGTGCCAGGACACAATGCTGTCTTTAAGCTCTGCAGACATTTCTTTCAACCTCATGGCTTGGTTTTCGCTCTGACACACATTGCCAACTGTGGCACCTTCTATAGACAGGTGTGTGTCTTCCCTGATCATGTCCAATCCATTAAATTGAACAAAGATGGACTCTGAGCAAGGTGTAGAAACATCTCAACGATGATCACTACAATGAAATGCACCTGAGCCAAATTTCACGTGTCACAGCAAAAGGGTCTGAACACTTGTGCCTTTGTGATAGCTCAGTTTTTTTTATTTTTAATCCATTTCAAAAAGTTCCTAAAATCCAGTTTTTGCTTTGTCATTCTGGGGTATTGAGAGCTGCTTGATGAGGGGAAAAATTAATTGAAATGATCTTAGCATAAGGCTGCAACATGTGTGAAAAGTGAAGGAGGCTGTATACATTCTGCAGGTATGGTTGTGAATAAAAGTTGTACACTGAATCAGAATTGTATTTTCATCCAAATTATACATCACAGACCAAACGCCTCTTGTGAAACACACCAGACAGAAGGTGCAGAAACACACGCTTGTACAAGGTGCAGATTTGCACTCTTGTTGTTATAACTATTTCTTGAAGTTGTGCACTTTTTTTTGATACTTTCTGCAGGTCCTGTAAATATCTGTTGTATTCACATACAAATAAGAGTTGTCAGGCATGAGACAAACTGAGACACAGGGATCTTGCACTCGTGTTCGTCTTGGCCAGCTAGCTGGAGTTCATGACGGTGCTGCCTCTCAAGTTTCCTTCAGAATGAATAGCTGGTATTCTTAGTGCGTAATTTATATTCTTGCCAACGTACACAGATGGATTTGTACAGCAAATTCAATTAGAAATACTTGCCAGGAGGTCAAATTGAGGGTTCATTTTGTTTGGGTGTTCGTTTTACTATAAAATGGCACTCTATATTGATGGCAGATGTCGGATTTTCAGTGGTGAACAGTAACAGGTTTTAGAAATGTTAAAAAGGTAAAACGTTTTCAAGACTAAACACTTGTTGAGAGAGATAGGACATGTAAAAGTTTACATTTCCATAATTGAGTTAAGTGTTATAGAATTTTAATCAAATATTTGTAATCAATACATGATAATTTTTACATTTTAATACAAGCATATAGTTAAATGAAATTATAACAATGGAGTATCAAAAGCAGTGTGCCCAAGTTAGGGTCCAGTCCAGATCCAAGTGCCTTGTGTTGAACTAAGCAGGTCAAG
The DNA here is from genome assembly GCF_900747795.2 of Erpetoichthys calabaricus. Classification (NCBI taxonomy): domain Eukaryota; kingdom Metazoa; phylum Chordata; class Cladistia; order Polypteriformes; family Polypteridae; genus Erpetoichthys; species Erpetoichthys calabaricus. Next base: position 34,180,566 of record NC_041397.2, read on the forward strand.
CAAAAGAATGGATGCGTAAAACGTATTTTTTGAGAAAAAAGTTATAATTAAGATTTAAATCTTCCAGAACTTGGGTTAAAGATTCACTGAGACCGTCCTTTAGAAATGGGTCATGGAACAGATGACTGCGTGTTCATAATTTTTTCTATTTTACATCTCCCAATCTGCAAGACTTCATATCATCTTCCATGATAACCTGCCATGGGCAGTTTCCTTGGTCTCATCATAGACTACAAACACCTTCTTTAATAATTTTTCATTTAATTAAGCAGGCAAATACTTTAAACTTTAAGATATGCAATTAGTAGAGGGCTGAGGGGGTTAGTGATCAACCAATCTGCATTAAATTATTTTAAACCTTTTTAAAAGAAAGCTTTTCACATACAAATTTTAATAATGTACTTTAACATTCTCTGTCAATCAATTAAATTTAGGACTTATATTTTAAAGGTGCATGATGTTTTAATTGGAAACCAGGGAAGTATCAGGACCATCTGTCTGCTTGTGGGTTTGAAATAAATGAAAATTAAATTCAAGTCATATCACAGACTTGAGTGGCGCAGTGGGTAGCGCTGCTGCCTTGCAGTAAGGAGACCTGGGTTTGCTTCCCGGGTCCTCCCAAGAATCAGTGGTCATAAAGGTGGATTTGTTTGGATATATGGCAATAGAGTCAAAACCATATTAATAAGCCAGAGAAATTTTGGAATTTGGTTCTGTGGACCACGAAACAAAACTGGAACTTTTCAGGCCTATGGATCAGCGGCATGTCTGGAGGAGAAAGAATGAAGCATATGCTGAAAAGAACACCCAGCCTGCTGTGAATCATGGCGGTGTCTCGGTGATGCTCAGGGAATGCTATGGTTCTTCTGGCACTGGAAACCTGCAGCGTGTGGAGGGCAACATGGATTCAATCAAGTATCAAGAAATCCTAGGAGAAAAATGCCATCTGTGAGGAAGCTGAAGCTTGGGTGCTACTGGACCTTCCAAGACAATGATACCAAGCATACCTCAAAGTCCACCAAGGCTTGGTTTCATCAAAATTCCTGGAAGATTCCAGAGTGGCCGACATAGGTGTCTGACTTGAACCCCATAGAAAATCTCTGGTGGGATTTGAAGAAGGTGGTTGTAGCACGCAAACCCAAGAATATTAGTGAGCTGGAGGCCACTGCCCACGACGAATGGGCTAAGATTCCTCAGGAATGCCGCCAGAAGCTGGTGTACTGCTATGCGTCATGTTTGCAGCAGGTCATAACAGCATAAGGGTGCTCTACTAAGTACTAAAGGTGCTTGTTGTGAAGGAGTTGAATAATTTTGAGACGGCAGTAGTCATTCAAAGTGGAATTTTGTTATGAATGTGAGGAAACCACCTGTAATATTAGTGATGAGCTTTTAAATTGTTCTTGTTTGATTTGTTTATTGCAAACAGCTGAAAGGTTGTTAATTTTGCCACTAAATCTAATTTGCAATGGGGGTTGAAATGGGGAGTAGTACTGTAGTATTTAAAAAAAGATCTCTTCATTTCAGAAAAAAAATGTAAAAATCACCATTTCCTGTCATGTGAAGAGGTTTTGTAGAGCCCGCAAACATGTTCTAGAAGTGCAATCCATGATTTGTCAGTCAAAATCTTGCAAAACGTTAAGTTCTTCAGCATGTCTTTGTGCAGAAAATATACAGCAAATCACATTTAAAAAAAACACTCTGGCCCTGTGCAGTAATGTGAACATGAGGCAAAAATAGAAATAATTTCGTGTGCGACAGATTTTATGCATTATGCAGCAGCAGAAAAGAACACAAGTAAACACAGAACAAGGCATTAAGGGTGCAGAAGTCCTTGTTTTCCAACCAAAAAAACATGTGTGACGGATGGCCGGGGCCCATGCCTGGCCGGGACGCCCCTTCAACACATCTGCCAGGGGGACAAGAGTGGGAAGCCCAGTATCTCCCCCTGGACACTAGATGGCAGCCTCCCTGGGTTGCAGCGGATGCCTCAGACTCCACAGGGTTTCATGGGGATTGGAGTTCTGTACAGCTCTGTGGGGTTCCACAGGCGCCGCCAGGGGGTGCTGCAACAGAATCGGCTGGCCCCTTTTGGGCACTGGTTTCACCTTACTCGGAAGTGCAGCCAAATATCACTAATCAACCACCTGGAGCACTTCCGGGTGCCTGATAAAAGGGAGCCAGTGGCCACCACTCAGCAGCCAGAGTCGGGAGGAGGAGGACTAAGCTTGAGGAGGAGTGGTGGTAGAAGAAGAGACAGCTGTGTTGTGGGTCTTTGTTGTGCTTTGGGACTGTGCTGAGCTGTGGGACATGGGGAAGACGTGCCCCACGGCTGAAGAGAAAATAAACAGACTTGTTCAGTTTATACGTGCCTCTGTGTCCATCTGTGTCAGGTCAGGCGCCTATACAGCACCTTCTTGTTACACATGTAAAGCCAAGAAATCTCTTTTGTGAGTTCCACAATTTCAAAATTGCCTGCAAAACTGTATACACCTCGAAACTTGCCCATTTTACTTGTCAGTATTGGTAACTCACCCATCAAGAAGTTCTGTTGGCCAAAGCACCCAATGTGAGCACCCAAGGTATATACTAGAAATATCTGATCATAAAAAGGATGAAAGACCAACAGATCTAAAACTGGGTGGGCTCATATTGTCTTAAACACTCTAAATATCAAGTGGGGGTTGAATCTTGTTTTATTTTTATTTCTTTGAGTTTCTGTTTTATCCTTTGTCATTTTGTAAATGGTTTTATCTATGAGGTTATTATTATTGTTTTTTTTGAGTAGCATGCCATTGTAATGTTGGTTTTCAATAATAAAATATAAACAATAAAAATATACTACAAGCATTCAACTATATCTGTTGTATTTGAAGTACAGAAGTATCACATTCTGCAAGACGAAGTCATTCATATCAAAAAGTAGCAATTGAAAAAAATAACAGAATGGCCGTCGGCAGATGTTATATGGTAATGAAACATTTATATCAGGACATTTAGGGTTTAAGACTTTCCGCTACTGAGAAAGGTACTGTACCTGATTTGCCTGCCTAATTTGTAAGCACAGCAGACGTCCAATATCTCTGCTTCTGATGATAAGAATACCAGAAAGACGCTCTTGTCAAACTGGTGATAACCCCAGAGAAGAAGCACAACCCCACAAATCACAGTCTGTTTATGAAACAGAAGCATACTAATGGCTGTTTCAACTTAATGAATTAATCATTCATTCACCCATTTTTCAAACTACAGTACTCAAATACAGTGTCATAGTGGGGCAGGAGACTATCCCAGGAACAAACTCTGGATGGTCACAAGTTTGTATCGAGCTACAAGCACACTCACTCCAGCCCTGAAACAGCACTAATCATTGTGCCACTGTATCACTCTTATTGTGACAAACATGTACATCAATTTAATCTTATACCATAAATCAATGTACATTTTATGATGTCTTTTCCTTTAACTAGCTAGTCAGGTTTCTCACAAATCTTTAGCAAAAAAGGTTTGCCATCCTAACATTGAGCAAGAGATATCGTACCATTCAATATGATTGTAATATTCAACTTGCAAACAGTTTTAACCCCAAGCCATTAAACTGTCAAATTCAGTTTAATCATCAGCCTGACCTTTGACTTAAGCTGCTGTCGTATTATGCGACTTTTAGTCGTTGGGTATGTCAGATTTGCTGACTGCCATTGTTGCTCTTGGCACATGTCAACTTACCATGTCAACTTACATGACTGAATACCACTGCCCATGCCACATTTTCCTACTGAGTGCTGACTTTCCAGCACAGCTGTCCTCACCCATTTTTCTGACAGCCAATAATGTATGAAGGGTTAACAGAAGTGGAGAGTTCAGCCGCAATTTCTGCCATTTTTGTATTTTTTCCATTTTGTCATGGTATGTAAAACACAAGACATTAGACAGATGAGTTTCTCTTCTGTTTTTAGGTTCAAAACAGCTGTTTTCCTTATTCCTCGTTGCTGCATTCTAGGCTTTGTACTTCTGGGTGAGCATTTTGTCAGCTCTCATGCATACCAACCTGACCCAACGACTAAAGACAAAATCAAACCTGTTTGATTTTATCAGAGCGAGTTGTGGTCTAGTTGGACTAAGTTACACTCACATTGCATAAATAAATGATTTTGTACATTTGACTCGTAGATTAAATGGTGGCTATGAATGAAAATCTCTGGAAAAGTCCTGAGTCCTGGGCTTTAGACTTAATTATGTAAGGACTTGTATGACCAATCAGTTTGCAATGCTGATTCATTGTTACTCGTTGAGACTACACAGAAATGCAGCAGTAAAACTGGCATTAGGAATCATTAGAGGAATCAAATTAGCAAGAAGTCAAGAACCGCAACCTGGAAATCAATAAACAAGCAGAGCCAACACATTTATCTTAAATTGTAGTCAGAAAATGGGGAATAATTTAGTCATCCAGAACTTTTCAAAAACAACAAAGAAACAATCACTATACAGTTTAGGCGAATCCTAATCTTGGACAAACAGCTCAGTGCAATGGCAGCTTAAATAACATTGCACTAGTAACGCCACATGGCACAGGGTAGCAACCATCTTAGCAACATGTGTCCGAAAATGTGGCTGACATAAGAAAAAAGCACAATAAAAAATAAAAAAAATATAAAAAATCAATTCCTTGGTCTTCAAAACCCCAGTCTGCACTTTTGGTTTCAGAGACCAATAAGCAACAGGAAACAAAACAGCACAACATGACAGCCCCTCCTTTAACCGCCACCTTATCGTGGTGGAGGGGTTTGCGTGTCCCAATGATCCTAGGAGCTCTGTTGTCCGGGGCTTTATGCCCCTGGTAGGGCCACCCAAGGCAAACTGGTCCTAGGTGAGGGATGAGACAAAGAGCGGTTAAATAAACCTCCTATGATGAAAAACAATTTTGGACGGCGTTTTCCCTTGCCCGGACGCGGGTCACCGGGGCCCCACTCTGGAGCCAGGTCTGGAGGTGGGGCTCGATGGCGAGCGCCTGGTGGCCGGGTGCATGGGAGTTTGCCCAACCAGTCTACATGTGTTTTGTGGACTTGGAAAAGGCATTCGACCGTGTCCCTCGGGGAATCCTGTGGGGGGTACTCCGAGAGTATGGGGTACCGGCCCCCCTGATAAGGGCTGTTCGGTCCCTGTACGATCGGTGCCAGAGCTTGGTCCGCATTGCTGGCAGTAAGTCGAACCCGTTTCCAGTGAGAGTTGGACTCTGCCAGGGCTGCCCTTTGTCACCGATTCTGTTCATAACTTTTATGGACAGAATTTCTAGGCGCAGCCAGGGCGTTGAGGGGGTCCGGTTTGGTGGGCAAAGGATTGGGTCACTGCTTTTTGCAGATTATGTTGTCCTGTTTGCTTCATCAGGCCGTGATCTTCAGCTCTCTCTGGATCAGTTCACAGCCGAGTGTGAAGCGGCTGGGATGAGAATCAGCACCTCCAAATTCGAGACCATGGTCCTCAGCCGGAAAAGGGTGGAGTGCCCTCTCAGGGTTGGTAGCGAGATCCTGCCCCAAGTGGAGGAGTTCAAGTATCTCGGGGTCTTGTTCATGAGTGAAGGAAGAATGGAGCGTGAGATCGACAGGCGGATCGGTGCAGCATCCGCAGTAATGTGGGCGCTGCATCGGTCTGTCATGGTGAAAAAGGAGCTGAGCCGCAAGCCGAAGCTCTCAATTTACCAGTCGATCTATGTTCCTACCCTCACCTATGGTCATGAGCTATGGGTAGTGACCGAAAGAACGAGATCGCGAATACAAGCGGCTGAAATGAGTTTCCTCCGCAGGGTGTCTGGGCTTTCCCTTAAAGATAGGGTGAGAAGCTCAGTCATCCGGGAGGGGCTCAGAGTAGAGCCGCTGCTCCTCCGCATCGAGAGGAGTCAGATGAGGTGGCTCGGGCATCTGATCAGGATGCCTCCTGGACGCCTCCCTGGTGAGGTGTTCCGGGCACGTCTAACTGGGAGGAGGCCCCGGGGAAGACCCAGGACATGCTGGAGGGACTATGTCTCCCGGCTGGCCTGGGAACGCCTTGGGATTCTCCCGGAAGAGCTAGAAGAAGTGGCCGGGGAGAGGGAAGTCTGGGCATCTCTGCTCAAGCTGCTGCCCCCGCGACCCGACCTCGGATAAGCGGGAGACAATGGATGGATGGATGGACAACATGACAGTTATTGACTACGCTGCTGCTCAGTTTCTGGTACAGTCTGGTTGTTACACATATTATCCAGTGCATGTTGTGTGTTTATATTTAATTTTTTTAATTAGGTACTGTTATATTTATTGATATTTCTTGTTATTTTTATTTCTGTTGCCTGCGTTTGTAATCCTCACCTGACACACTTTATCAATGTAGCAGGTACTCGTTGCTGCAATTTTGACACTTCTGCACATCTTTACAGTACAATAAATGTTTTGTGATATTGTTAAGTATAATAATAAATTAAGTTTAATTAGAAAAGTTATTTGTGCTTTCTATTAAATAAAATTAAACCATGTTTTTTAATAAATTCTTCTAAACATATTTCAATGTATACTACTACTACTACGTTACCTTATTACTATTATAATGAATATGTTACTTGATAAAAAAATTATGCATCATATATACAATCTGCATAGTATTTACAATAATTCTATAATTATGTAATTACTAGCTGCGTGTGGTCTTTGGGACAAAAAATAACCTGAAGTCTCCCTAGCAGTTTTACTATACTCGTGAACTTGGAGAGGTGTCAGCTAACTTTTAAGAATTGCCCAGTGCAGAGGACATGGACCCACCTGTGCCACCATTGGCTTTCATAAGACGACACTGGCGATACCATATCTTATCTCTATAGCTGGCATATGAGTCCTATTAATCTTTGTCTCAAGAAAATCCCTCCAGATAGACAATGTTTTTAGTGATAACTTCAAGCCTTGCCCTCCATTGCTGAGGTGTTTCACTCGCACGTTGTTGGGCTGCAGCGTTTGTGTCATTTTGACGTTGTGTCTCTTCATATGTGGCATTAGCATGGGGTTGTTGTTGTGTGGTGGTGTTTGCTGCACACTGGTCTTTCGTAATGAGAAGTGAGGTGCATGCATGTGCCATCTAGTGGCTATGGTTGAGCATGAGCAGAGCAGACTACTCCATACACACACACAGGTCTTTCAATTATATATGTCTAATTATTATAATGGGAATGTACTGCTTGTACTAGAGCAATTGATTTGGTTTGAAACGTTACACTTTGTTGCATCATTCCAGCAATACTGTATGTTTCGAATTAAGTTTAATATGAAAGGGATAGTGCAAACATGCTTTTCTATGTGAAGACATTCAAAGTATTTATTTTGGCACCTTACTTGAATTAAATACCTCAAATCTCATAACATGTAACAGTTTTCTGAAGAGTAGTGATTTCCTGATTTTACAATTGAATGACTAAGGTCATGTTGATATAACTGATATATAAAAGATAAATAAATTGATTTCAGAAAAAAATGCTAAATAATGCTGATAAAGCAAGAGGAAGCAGCGTAGCAACCCAGACTGCAATCAAGCCAAAGCCATTTTGAAGCTAAAAGTGGTGATCTGCTCTGTGAAGGAGTTAGGCACTTCTTATGTCTTCTTTTACTGAGGTTGCATTTTCTTTATTAATTTCTTTTACATCTTCAACTCATAAACCAAGAGAAATAAAATGGCAAATACCTAGAAATATTCCAGTTGAGTAACCTTTCGCTGCTGGCTTTTCCAGTTGATCAGAATGGAGTGGAAAACAAACTCCATTTCTTCCGTAATAATTCCCAAAGAAATCCTCACTCATCAGTGGGATGACAGCAATTAAAAATCCAATAACCCATATTGAGCCTAGAATGATACAAGTCTGGCATTTGCCTGGCCGAATGTTGCTGAATGGAAAGACTATGACCAAGTACTTTTCCAAAGTCAAGTAGGCCAGCAGCATGACAGAGACTTCAGAAGACAGCATGGCCAGAAATCCTATTGTCCGACACTGAAGGCTTTCCATCCATAGCTGCGCATGCTTGTTGTATTCACCCCGGAATTTGACATCAAAAACTCCCACAAAGAAGAGATACACTCCCATTAGGCAATCGGCACCTGAAACCAAGAATATAGAAGGTTAAAATTACATTTCAAACATAAACACCACAGTTCAACACAGAAATGAATACATGATGCAGCAAAAACATATGAATTTAGAACATTTGTCTCTGGAATCAGTTAATTAGGAGTTATTATATTATTGATTTGATTCATAAATGGAATTCGCTTTATAAATCCACTGAGTGTTAACACCATGGACTAGAATTAACTGTATGTGCACATTTATGGTCTCCCAGCTTTATGGCAGGGTGGCAAAGAGAAAGCCACCATTAAAAAAAAGAGTGACCTCACCGCTAGAGTTTCCCAGAAGGCACTTAGCAGACTAGGAAGTCAGCTGAAAGAAGGTTCTATGGTCAGATGAGACCAAAATTGAGCCCCTTGGCCATTATGCTAAATACCAGGTGTAAACACTGCACATTATCAAAAATATGCCACCCTGACCATGAAACATGGTGGTGGTAACATCAGGCTATGCGGATTCTACTCTGTAGCAGACCGGGGAAGGCTTCTCAGGGTAAAATTAATTCAGAAAAACACCAGGAAATGCTGGAGGAAAACTTGATGCAGTCTGCAAGAAACCTACGCCTTGGGAGAACATTTGCTTTCCCCTCAGACAACAACCCCAAGGTGAAAGCCAAAGCTACACAGGAATTGCTTTAAAACAACAAGATTAATTGTGCTGGAGTGGCTTAGTTGGAGTCCAGAACTCAATCCAATGAGGAATTTAGGGCAGTACTTGAAAAAGTCAGTTCACAGATGACCACAATGACACCTGACAAAGCTTGAGCTTGATGGTCAAAGAAATATGGGGAAAAATGTCAGTATCCAGACGTGCAAGGCTGATGGAGACCTGCACAGAAAGACTCAAGGCTGTCATGACTACCATCTACTAAATACTGACTTGAAGGGGAACAATACTTATGCCATCAATAATTTGTGTTTTACTTTGTAATTCATTTAGACTTTGAAACTATTAAGGAGCCTGTATTTGTTTATTGTTGTAAATGTCAAATTAATTTCACTGGGATTCAGTATTGTAGAACAATAAAATGTGAACATTTACAAGGAGGTCAACACTTTTTACACCATATATACTTGCGTTTAAGTTCTTCCACAGAGCAGTCGGGGCTTGATTTTATCGTTTAATTTTCCGGTATTTTATAATGTCGGTCGTATAAGTCGAATGTGGAAGACTCACGCTATTGGTCCATGAGATTATGATATGCTAACGCCCACCTGAGAGAGTAACCATGGAGCACACTGCCTTTATTTTTCTATGTATTGTGCCTATGTAACCACATGGTAATACCCAAACTATTCCAAAGCGATGTTTGCACTGATTTTTGTTTTTTTATCTCACACCCTCATACATCTTTATCGTAAGAGCATCCCTTATCTATGATGGAGCGTTTGATCAGAAGAAAATATGATGCTGGTTTTAAATTGAAAGTTGTTGAAGTGGCAAAAGAAATTGGTAACTGAGCTGCTGCAACAAAATTCGATGTGTCTGAAAAACTGATGTGAGATTGGAGGAGGCAAGAAGACGTAAAAGAAAAAATGAAGTGTTGTATTTTTGAACAGGTGTATAAGTTGGGGTCTGATTTTATGATCGATTTTTCGGGTTTCAAGACCCAACTTATACACGAGTATATACAGTAAGCAGTGTAAGTTACTTATCACCATTTGCATTATTGCTGTGAGGAATGAATGTCGAGAAAGTGCTTACTGCAAGCAATACTTTTAAAAATAATTATTTCACATTAGAAAATATCCATCCATCCATCCATCCATTTTCTAACCCACTGAATCCGAACACAGGGTCACGGGGGTCTGCTGGAGCCAATCCCAGCCAACACAGGGCACAAGGCAGGAACCAATCCCGGGCAGGGTGCCAACCCACCGCAGATTAGAAAATATCAAATTGCAAAATCTTTATATGAAGTAAGGGTGTCTGACACATAGTGATGCTTGAACTTTGAAAGAAATGTCACCAGTTTTCTATGATATTCAGAAGAATCATTGTCATTCTGCTCAGCTCAGTCAAGCTCAAATGGAGGATGCTGACTGAAGCATAACTGACTAATTTCTGGTGGAGAAATAAAAACCTGGTCTTACAGTTTTCTGTACTGCTTAAATGAACTTTAGCTGAAAATGTAAGTATGTGCCCCTAAGGGATAAGGTTGCTTGTTAATCCTTGACTCTGAATAATTGTTTGACATGGAACATGACATTCAGTCTGCCTGTGGTGCAAATATAGAATGTAATGGATATCTCCAACTGTGCTATAGCTTCAAAGTACAGCAGGGTGTCCCATCATTGTGGAATCACAGGGAGAATCAAGACATGGTAACCCTGAATCACCAGGGTGCAGTTAAATTCTATGGTGATCTCTATCTCTGACTTATGCATTGAATAGCATTTTTGGACTCATTAGATAGGTCATGACACACATGCATACCTGGCGATCACCTTCAGGGCTCCAGCAAGGTAAGGAATGCCACCCCAAACTGAGAGCTGGTGCTGTTGCTAACTCTTCTTTTTCTTCCATCAGCAACTCCAGGAGAAACCCCAATGAAGATTGATCAGAGCTCGCAGTGTCCAGACAAGGCCACACCCCTTCTATTAGGGATGAAAGAAAAGGGGACGTGCCCAGGAAAGAGGTCTTCGTGTGGACCTAGACAAGGATGAGTATGGAGCTCCTAAGCTATTTTGCCATAACCATTGTGGGTTCACTTCCTGGTTCCTCCCTGTGTGGATAGCACTTTGACTACTGAGAAAAGTGCTATATAAATGTAATGAATTATTATTATTATTGTTCAAAGACTATATTGGCTGAATTTCTGTTCTTTGAGCCAACAGGCGGTATTTTTGTCTAGTTAAGATTAAATGGGGTTGCATGGTTGCCTCCCAAACCATTCCTCGGGGCTCAGTGTGTCTTTCAGGCAATGACATTAGATTAAACTTTATTTGTCCCAAGGCAGGAAATTGGCTTTTTACAAAAGCTCTTTAAGTAAGTAAATACAGAGATAAATTAAATTATATATATTGTGATGAACGGTCGGGTCCCATGCCTGGCCGGGACGCCCCTGCTGCTTATGTTCCGGGGGAGCAACCATGGGCAGCCCAATACCTCCCCCGGGACGCTTAGTGGCAGCCTCCCTGGCCGACGGTGATTCCCCAACCTCCCACAGGGCTCCATGGGAGATGGAGTCCTCCACAACCTGGTTGGGGCCCGGGGTGGCTGTCTGGTTTCAACAGCCTGGCTGGACGAATCTTCAGCCCCACCCGGAAGTGCAATTAGGACCAGATAGTCAAGCACCTGGAACGCTTCCGGGTGGGCTATAAAAAAGGCCAGCCACCACCACTCAAGAGCCAGAGTTGGGAGGAGGAGGACTAAGCTAGAGGAGGAGTGGTGGTAAAAGGAACAGAGTGTTTTGTTGGTGTTGGTTAAGTGTTGTATGGACTGTGTATTGCCTGTGGGTCACGGGGAAGACGTGCGCCCACGTGTAAAGAAAAATAAAGTCTCTTTGTGTTTCATACATGCCTCTGTGTCCATCTGTGTCGGGTCAGGTGCCTATATAGCGCCTCTGTTACAATATATACACATACTATAGTCTGAACACATGCCAGAATGACTAAAAAGGAAGAAAATTAAAAGAAAGCTTCTGAGTTGGTAGTCCCAGTCCCAGTGACACATTATGCAGGCATATTGCTGTTGGTATAAAGGAGCCCCAGTAACGTGTCTGCACATACTTCTACTGAATGATTTGTTAGCTGAAAGTCCTCAGTGTTAGTTTGTTAGAGAATGAGGATGTGCAGCATTGTTCATAATGACACTCAGTTTCGTTTTAATTCTCTTCTTTGTCACTACATCCTGGGGGTCCAGAATTGAGCTTGCCCTTTAATTCAGCTTGTTGATTCACTCTCTTGAAGTTATGTTACCCACCCTAGGAAGCCACAGTGTAGAAAATCACACTGGCCATCACAGTTATAAAAGATGTGAAGGATGTCACTTCCCACATTAAAGGAACATGTCCTCCTAAGGAAAAAGAAAAAGAAAAGAACCTGCTCTGTCCTTTCTTATATAGTTTCTCTGTGTTACGTTGACCAGTGACCCCCGTGACCCTGTGTTCGGATTCAGCGGGTTGGAAAATGGATGGATGGACGTTGACCAGTCCAACTTATCAGTGATGTGGACCTCCAAATACGAGTAGGAGTGGACTACCTCTGTATCCACACTCTGTATAGTGACCAGACATAGAGGCTTACTTTTCTTCTTTCCTTAAAGAAAACTTGGGACTGCAAAGATCAATATACAGTTTAGTAATTATTTATTTTTCAATATGGATTCAGACTTATTGGACACCCTGTAGTAAAGTGTCATGGGATGGTAGTCACTGTAGAAAAGTCCATCAATCTATCTAGTTTGGAAATCTGCTTAATTCAAGTTTAGGGTTGCAGGAACCAAAACCTTTCCCAGCAGCATCAGGAGGAAAGCAGGAATCAGTCCTGGATGGGGGACATACTCACTCACTAATATGAGACCAATTCAGATTCTCCAATTAACTTATTGAAGAGTACAACATAATGTACTTACTTTACTATGCTTTACAAAATATTTGACTTAAACTTTCAAAAAGCCTTTGACATGGTCTGACAACATTAACTGTAAAACTAGAAGCTGTAGGCATCAGAAGTATCCTACAAAACCTCAACGTCAAATCGGTTAACAGGCAGAAGACAGAGAGTTCAGATAAGAGGTGAAGACTCGACTTGGAGTGAGGTCATCAGTGGAGTCCCTTGGGGGTCTGCCCTTTAGTTTTTCAGATTTAAAGACATTAATTCTGGTATAAATAGCAAACTTTTGAAATTGCAGATGACACTAAACTAGAGCAATCACAGACACTGAGGAGGCAGCAAAACAATTCAGAAAACCTCAGACAATCTTCGGAACTGGGTAAAGACTTGGAAATGCAGTTTAATGTAGAAACGTACAAATGTGGGCAAAAGGAACGCTAGTTATAAACACATGATGTCAGACAATGTCATATAGGAAGCTGCCTCTGAAAAAGATTTAGAGGTTTATGTTAGTTAGCACAACATTTTCATCATCTAAGCAATATGCAAAAGGAATTAAAAAGTCAAATAAAATATTAGTGATGTTACGCTACTACATAATGCACTTGTGAGACCACATCTTGGGTGTTGTGTGCAGGTCTGGTCACCATGGTACAAGAAAGACAACCAAAGGTATCCCAGGCCTTATGGAGATGTCCTACTGTGACAGAATTAAACCTGTGTAGTCTAAAGCAGAGAAGACTGTGGGGGGACCTCATCCAGGTACTTCAAATTGTCAAAGGCATTGATGAAGTGGATCCAGCAGAATTGTTTCAGCTTAATGGTGAATCAAGTACTTGAAAACATCAATGGAAATTAAAGGGAAGTACAATTAGGACTGAGACCAGGAAGCACTTCTTTATGCAGAGTTGTGGGAATCTGGAACAAATTACTGAGACCTGGAGTTGATGCAGGAACCTTAACAATTTTTAAGAAGAATCTGGATGAGATATTGGGGCAGCTTAGCTATTAGCTAAACAAAGGGGCTTGATGAACTGAATGGTCTCCCCTCGTCTGTCAATTTTCTTATGTTCTAGATGTGGAAGAACAACTGAAGTAGGAAAAAATTTGTAAAATTAAGATTGTTTACTGTTAGAACTGAAATGTTTACCATCAAAGTATCTAAATATCCTTGGCTAAACTAAATTAAAATCATGAGATAATGTTGTACAGCACAAAGCTAGCCAGTCCCGAACCAATGGACTTTTGTTCACTTTGCTCATTTATTAACGTGCTGCCTTGACAGTGACTGCTCACACCACCACATTAGGACGATGAGAGTGTGGCTGTGGCAGGTTCACCATCCCATAGGCTCCTACTGTGCTAGCGCTCAAGCACCGAATTTCAATAACGGCCTGCTAGCTCAGATCGCTGTTTTTCTGTCCTTGGCACTGATGCTCTCTACATGTCTTTCCTCCATCCCCTACTGCTAGAATCAGCCTCTTTACTATAATTTAAAGCATTATATATCATGATGTTTGTTGAAAATTTACAGTGGTATAAAATCAGCATGTACAGTATACTACCTATATTCAATGAATATAATGTATAATTATTTTACAGTGTAATCACATTAAAATAGTGGCTTACACTAGATGCCTTAATAATGCCCTACATTTAAGTGTAAAAACCTTAAAGGAGGAAGGTAATCTAATAACTAAAAATAATACATTGTTATAGAATTAAAGAGAAATAGAACACAATAAATGGTGAGGAGTCATTATTGAAAATGAGGGAAAGAAGAAGAAGACACATTATCTCTTTGATAACGGACTGTGAAATTACAGTTATTGTGCTAATGTTTTCTGGCTGGATGGTTAAAGATAAAAGATATTCTCATCTTTAAGGTTTTATTACTAAGAAGTGTAATGTCTGGAGTGGGGGTAATGCAAGTTTAAAACACTTCCATAATTATCAGCTCTCTTAGGTTGATGATCATGTACCCACTAAAAGAAAGTTTTGAACATACCATACATATTAGGGTTTTACTAAATACTATTGGCTTTAATCAGGGTATTAAAATGGAATAAATTTTGTGTAAAAATATATACTCATTAAACAAATTATTAGGAACACTGCTAAAACTGGGTAGGACCTCCTTTTGAACTCAAAATGGCCTCAATTCTTCATGGCATGGATTCTGCTAGATATTGGAGAGATTCTGGTCCATGTTGATACGACTGAATTCCACAATTTCTGCAGATTTTTCAGCTGCACATTCATGCTGCAAATCTCCTGTCCTACCACATCTCAAATGTGTCCCGTTGGATTCAGATCCAGTGACTGGGAAGGCCAATGAAGAACACTGGACTCATTGTTACTTTGATGAAACCAGTTTGAGATGACTTTTGCTTTGTAACATGGTGATTTATCATGCTGGAAGTAGCCAATCAAAAGTTGGGAAAGTTGTGACCTTTGAAGGGATGCACATGGTCAGAAATACTGAGACAGGGCATGGCATTCAGACGATGATTGACATTCCCCCCACCATTGCATCACCACCACCAGCCTGGACAGTTGATACAACTGGAGACGTGGATTCTTGTTGGCACCAAATTCTGACCGTAAAAGTCTGTGTGCCTCAGCAGAAATTGAGATTTGGGCTACATTTTTCCAGTCTTCAAATGTCCAGTTTTGGTGGTCCTGTGCACACTGCAGCCTCAGTTTTCTGTTCTTGGCTGACAGGAGTGGAATGTGACGTGGTCTGCTGTTATTGTAGCCCATCTGCCTTAAGGTTCAGACTCTTGTGAATTCTGAGATGCTTTTTGGCTTATCACAATGGCACACAGTGGTCACCTGAGTTACCATAGCCTTTCAGTCAATTCAAACCACTCTGGCAATTCTCCTCTGACCTTTCACATCGACGTGGCTTTTCCATCTATAGAACTGTCACTCACTAGATATTTTTTGATTTTAGCACCATTCTGAGTAAACTCTAGAGACTGTTGTGTGTGAAAATTCCAAGAGATCAGCAGTTACAGAAATACCCAAACTGTCCTGTCTGACACCATCAATCCTGTCACAGTTGAAATCACTGAGATCACATTTTTCTCCTCATTCTGATGTTTGAGGTGAACAATAAGTGAAGCTCCTGACTCGTATTGCATGATTTTATGCATTCTGCTGCTGTCAAATGATTGGCTGATTAAATAATTGAATGGATCAGCAGGTGTACAAGTGTTTCTAATAATTTGCTTTGTGAGTATATTGGTGTCAACATTGATACTCACTTCTGATGAACAATAAAAGTAAAAAAAAATGAAAATGGAAATATTGCAGAAGTGCAAAACGTAAAAGGAACATGTGCTAACGTAATCTTAAAACTTAAAGTAAAGTTTTAAATCTTATAGTTTATTTACAGTTTTCTTAATGATTTAAGATTTTTATAGAACCATATGTACAATGTGTCTTATAATACAATGTAAAATCATTAGAAATATAAGTGGAATTAAGATGGTAAGCAACTTTGATGAGAGCAATGCAGTTTGAGAAAACATGATTATCAACCCAGCACTGCTGAAATACAGGGATAATGAAGTGACAAAAGAAAAACAAACAAGCTTATTTCTTGTGCACACAGGAAAATGTGCATAGTTACGAGATATTTTTGCATGTACATGGGAAACTTTTGCATCCTTGCGACATTTTATACTTTCTCATGGTCAGGTCAGGTTGGGGACCATGCACTGGTACAGCACGTTACCGTACCCACCACATAATATTGGCAACCCCCCGGGCAGACACACAGTTCAGCCCCACCCTCCAGAGATGGCCACCTACTGTATCTGCAGCAGCCAGGTGTTACATGGGCATCCCATTGGCCTGATCCTGCCGCTCAGGTCCTCAATAATGAGAATCCTGTGAGCCAGATCACCTTCGGGGAATCACACCACAAGGCCATAGTGCTGTAACTCACAATGCAGGTAATGTGCATCATTCGGGGCTCCATCAGCAACTGCTTGTTTGATACAAAGTCAAACCAGCGGTACCCAAGGATTCTCCGAAGAGACACAATACTAAAGGAGTGCAGTCTTTATCTCAAGTCACTGGATAGCGTCCATGTCTCATAACCACATAGCAAAACAGGAAGCACCAGGACTCTAAAGATTTGGACCTTCATCCTTTTGCAGAGATATCGAGAGCGCCAAACACGCCTTTCCAATGACCTCATGACCCCCATGCTCTCCATATCCGTCTACTGACTTCATAGGAAGAGTCACCAGAGACATGAATGTCACTGTCAAGGTAAGTAAACCTCTCGACAAGGTCGACACTCTCTCCGCAGACAGACACACTGCTGATGGCTGTGCCCAAGAGGTCATTAAAGGCCTGGGTCTTGGTTTTTATCAGGACACTCGCAAGCCCAGACACTCAGACTCCCCACTCAGTCTCAGCTCCCTGATCAGAGCCTCCATTGACTCTGTGAAGATCACTTTCACATGGGCACAGGAAATTTTCTTGTGCAACATACAGAAGAACAAACAGAGTAGGAGAGAAGAGGTTGGAAACATGCAACTATAACTATAAGACTACTGACTGTTACAGGTGTGAAAAAATGCAGGGGTGGCACACTGATAATGACTGCCCCTGCAAGGAATTTGCGTTTTCTCCCCGTGTCTAAATGGGTTTTCTTCCACAGTCTAGAGACATGCAGGTTAGGTGGACTGGGGATGCTAAACTGGCCATGGTGTGTGTGTTTGGTGTGTGTATGTGTGTGTTCAACCGGTGATGGTCTGGCATCCTGTCCAGGGTTTGTTCACGCCTCATGCCCTATGCTAGCTTGGATACACTCCAGCACCCCAAATGACCCTATTCAGGACTAATCGGGTTAGAAAATGACTGAAAAAATGTAATCAATGTATTGAGTCCACCTCTATTGAACAACAGCTAACTGCTGTAACAGTCAGTAGTCTTTTATTTCTAGTCTCTGTTAGCTCTTCTGTGATGTAACAGGGTATTATACTGTATATCCATCCTTCTTTTCTTCAGAATTGCTGTACATGTCTCAGGGGAGCAGAAGAAACTAGGGTGAAATGACACCTTTCATTGGCTAACTAAATAGATTACAAATGTGAGCTTTCGAGGCAGCTAAGGCCCCTTCATCAGGCAAGGTGTAACAAAGAAACTGAAAAATTCTCTAGCTTATATTGGGACAGCAAAGTGATTTTCTTCTTTCATCTTAACAACCTTTTTGTTCCAATGTTAGCAAAATAAGATGAATTAACCCTGAAAGAAGAGAACAATGAACTAATAAAATGTAGAGATAAGATAACCATTGATAGAGAAAGTCCTGTATGATTTTTTTGAAGTGCATTGTCTGTAAGATAGGCCTCTGATGTAGTCAGCTGGTCAATCAGTCTGTTAGTACACATATCTGGTCATAAAACTCTTGTCTCTGTTCAGACCATTTTGTAGAGTGTTGAATTTAAGCATAAGTTTGTATTCCCATTCTCTCCACTCCTGTTAGATCTTGAAATTACCCATAAGCACAGTGACCCTCAGATCCTTTATGCTGAGGCCATTACTGTTAAAGTGTGCTGCCACCGGAATTTCAATACTGTTCTGATTAATATGAAATCTATGTGAGTTCATTTGCTGGCGCAGTGTCTGACCAGTTTCCCCTACATACAGTCCAGTGTTGGGGCACGCTATGCACATGATTAGGTAGGCCACATTAGTAGATTTGCATGTGAATGGACCCTTTATTTTATGCTCCTGCTGGCAATGTGGTATAAGTACCTGATCTGTCGTGTAGATATGTGCACAGGTGCCACACCTGTTCTGTAGGCAGGGAGATGTGCCACTTGCTGCTGAGCCACACATAGAGTTTCAGACAATCAGTTGTTTGAGGTTTGGTGGTTGTCTGTATGCAAGGAGGGGAGGTTCTGGGAATATATCCTTCAGTTGATTGTCTTTCTGTACCATGGATTGAAGCTCTTTCATAATTTTGCAAAGTGTTTCCAGATGTGGATGATAAGTTACAACTAGTGGGGCCCGGTTCTTGGTTTCTGCACCTTTGTATTCCAGAAGGTTTTCTCTGGGTATAATCGTAGCTCTCCTGATTTGTAGGTCTGTTGATTTGGGAGTGTATCCTTGTTTGATGAAGTCTGTCCTGAATTTCTGCAGTTGTGTGTCCAGATCCACAGGGTCTGAGCAAATACGATTGTAACGTATTGCCTGGCTGTAGATGATGGAGTTCCGTATATGCTTTGGGTGGAAACTATCATTTCTTAGATATGTCCGTCTGTCTGTTGGTTTGTAAAAAATAGAGGTCATAAGGGTACCGTCCTTTATGCGAATGGTAGTGTCCAGAAAGCTGATTTCTGTTTGTGAATAATTTAATTTAAGTTTTATGTTGGGGTGGAATGAATTGTAATTCCTATGGAAGCAAAGAAGGTCTTTTTCGCTTGCGGTCCAGATTATAAGAATGTCATCTATGTAGCAAAGGTAAAGCAGCGAGAGACAGAAATTGATTTTTACTGAGATTTAAGGTCAGGACTCTGACCAAGCTACTGAGTGGTGTTTGTCTTCTCATGTTTAAGCCACTGCATGTTGCTTTGAGAAGGTGCTTTGGATCCACTGTCATGTTGAAAAACAAACATATTCAACAATGAGAGCTTTCTCGGAGAGGGGAACTTCTTTGCAACATAACTTCTCTGCCTCAAGTCACTTTTGTCCATTGTACAGCCCTAAACAGCTAAATCTGCCTATACCTACTACTGTGGAGTATGTCCATGACATGACGCAACCATCACAATACAATGCAGTGAGAATAATGTTACCTGTCTGGTGAAATGTGTTTGATTTGCACCACATGTATGTATCACTTAATATTCAGTCTAAAAAGTTCTGCTTTGGCTTTATCAAAAACATTCTTGTCCTCTTAGTGAATTTACAAAGATTTGTTTCAGATGAGGATGTTCCATAATCACTCTGAATAGAATAGCAGAAAGCCTCTAATATACAGTATAGTGTAAAAGAAGTAAAACTTTAGGAACCTTCAAAACTCAACTGGATGTTATTTTGGAAAAAATAAGTGGCTAGGACTGGTGACCTTTGTTGGGCTGAATAGCTTGTTCTCATCTAGATTGTTCTACTGTTCTAATAGCGATTGTCCGGTCACAGACATTTTGCCTACTGAATAGAACAATAAGGCATATCTTTAGGGGCAAAACCAAGAGCAGCCAGTGTGAAAGCGAAAGTCACTCCATCGAGAGACAGCATAGTGTTCAACAGAACTTTCAGACACAGAACCAAAGTTGAAGTCATAACAATACACACACCATAACCAGAATCTTTTACCAAGTCATTTTTATGTTCATTTTGTTTGAGCGCTCAGCCCCTTACACATGTCTTTAGTCTTTTGGGTCAAAGCCTAATTAAAGTTGGAAGTTGTGTATATCACAGTTGCCATAATTTCACAGGTCCACACTGCATATTTATCACTTGCCCAACATCCATACACCATCACCATGATCAATGATGATGTTTTGGGTCATCATTTTCAATTTTCCTGTGTTACTGCAGGTTGCGTCTATGTGACCATCACATATTTGCCACATGACACTATTGCCTTGCTCCTTTTGAAGATTTTGATGCAGGAGCTTCTATGTTCAAGTTTCTGGATATTTACAAATTACAAATTTACAAATCTGTACAATGTGATTAGCTCATTTTCTTTGCCAATTCTTCTTCTTCACTTCTGGTATGAGGAGGGTCTCACTGCAGACCTTCAGTGACAGGGCTCCCATGATGTCATTTTGGGGCCGGTGGATGGAGGTGTGAACTGTAGAGTCTTGGGACAGGACTATCTTGAAAATGTGCCGTTCAGTATCCATAGCTGCCTTTACATGTACACATTGCCCTGTGCAACACAGGCCACTTCACACCTCCAGCCACAGGCCCCTAAATGATGTCACAGGCATGGGTCAGCCACTAGAGACCTGTAGTGAGACTATATTGGGTTAAATACTGCCCTACTATCTCAATGGCTTATCTGATGGATCCTTCTTCTTTATAAATCACTGAAAAAAATCACCTTGCAAAATATATTATTTATTTACTAGCCACTAAAGAAAGGTTGACATTTACATTAAAATGCTTGTAGACACCTGCTGGGTGTCAAAAACTCAAATTATGGAATATTAATACTTACAACACAATACTTTGATGCACATGGCATGCCGAGTGTTTTCAGCTCGTATAAGAGACCTCATGCAGATGACAAATACGTTGCCAAAGCAGGTGATGAATGCAATAACCCAGACTGACACTCGAAGTATGATGTTGGCCAGCAGGTCTTCAAAAGATGAAATTCCATCTGTGTTTGGCTTGCACTTCCGTACATGAGGTGCATAGGAGCAGTACTGAAATTTCTTGAAATAGCTGAGGAAACGGAGCAAGAAAAAAAATATATCAGTATGTTAAAAATAGCACAAGTCAGGACAACTGGTGTCTTTGTGGAACAACTCTTAGTCATTTTAGTAAATCACACAGACCGTGTGCAATGGTCTTTCCATATAATGTAACTGACAGGTAAAATAGTTGCTATAATCTAACAAGAAAGCCAGTTAGTCTATTTAAGTGTGTCTTGAATAAAGAAAAAAACAAAATGATTGCTTAAATACAGTACCTTTCAGGGCCATTCTTAGCAGTTTGGGGGCCCTACGTGGTTCAGAATTGTGCAGGCCCCGGATGGTGGGGGGAGCTCAGGAAGGTGTTCTAATAAAACGTCCGGAAAAGGCCTTAGATGACCAGTAGGCCTACATGTACGCTTGTGTGTATGCAGAGTGGTAAAATATTGATTTTGTTCTGGATCTGTTAAAGGCTGGTAATATAGGGATATTTCATGATTTTATAGGGATCTCTCTGAATGAAACCGAAACGAATCTCTAAAATTAATGTTTGCTATAGTGCATTTGGCAAAATTACTACGGCGTGACAATGTTATTAGGGATTTAGGTGAAGACTGCAATTTGGATAATAAATTACCATTGTTAATAAGATTAAGAGATGCACTGAACTGAATTTCCTGGGACTGGCACAGACGGCTGCAGTGCCAGGGGCATGACAGGGGCCCCAGGCCCACGGCCCGGTCGAGGCCCTTCACGGATGCGTAGTTCGCATATGCCTAAGAATGTCCCTGTACCTTTTATTGACTTCCTGCTATGAACAGAGGGGACTGTTATGAAAATTAAAAGCTGGCCATTTTTTCTCCATGTGGTTCTTTGCTTTTAATCGTTATTTATAATTGTACATTAGCTGGTACCTCAATAATGAACATCTAAATTATGTGTAATTACTCTATACTGTAGTCCTCCCTTCTTTCCTCTGAAAATATAATTTGTTAAAGGCACTTCACATTAAAACCCTAACCTAACTGCCCATTTTTTTTCTAATTGATGTCATGTACTATAGATTAGTGTCATGGGTGGCAGTTCTCGGTGCATTTCATACTTAGTTCATCTCATCAATGTGAATCAAAATAGTAATGGGTGAACACTAGAAAGTCAGAGAGCAAAGGAAGGCAGGTCATCATGTTATCACTGCATGTGCCCTCGACTAAAGGAAAAAGCTGAGTTTTCGTGATGAAAATCATGGGACTACTGTATGTAAGGAAAATGGAAAATCACCAGGGGGACAGAAAGCAGTCTTAGACGAGTCCAGAGTTTCTGGTTCACTGGCAAGAAAAGAGAGATGTGACTTTTGCAAGGTTATTATAGTTTTGCCTTTTTATATTAGTTTTTATTTCTATATTTTTTCTGGCCTTACTTGGAAATTCAGTTTAGTTTTAGTTTTCCTTCATTGTGAATTTTTAGTTTAGCTTTTATTTCACAAAGACATTTCTATTTTATTTTTATATATATTAGTTTCAGTTTTAGTTTTAGTAATTATGGCATGGAGCGCCTACGGAGTTAGTTTTGTGTCACAATCAGACAGAACTGTATACTTAACAGATTTGGATATGAGTTTAATGTTAGTGGAAGCTTATTGCACTGCCTGGTTTACTATCTGGTTTTGTTTTTGTCTGATAAAAACAAGCATAATCAAAACTAGACACTGAATATGAACAATTTTACGCAATTTTATAATTTTTAAAATATTTTCTCATGAAAATCACAGGGGCTTAGGATGAACAGGGCTCTTAGACTTGGATGAGTGTGCAGACCCCACCTAGCTGTATTGAGGGAAACAAAGAACAACAAGCATGTAGTGTCAAGGTTAGGGGCAGTGAGACTTGAATAGACCACCATAAAGGACAGTAAGCCCATAATGAGTAGAGCAAGAGCAGGTAGTAGGAGTACGGACAGGCATAAAAAAACAGAGACAGCGTCTGAGATTAAGAACAACATATACATTATCTAAACTTGTTTATCCAGAGTAGGATCACAGGAAACCTGGAGCCTACCACAGCAGGTTTGGATGCAAAGCAGGAAAAATTCCTTGTATGCAATATGTATGATAAGGCTGATGAAAAGAATATGATATTTCAACTATCTATTTTGAGAGAGAGAGAAAAACATTGAAAAAAGGGAGACAAATATTTTAAAATATAATTCTGCTAATGAATTACTTTCATAATATCAGGTATTTTGAGTTGTGAATATGAACTAAAAAAGATAAATTAATAAACATGGAATAAATACAAAAACCCATTAGTATGTTTAGTTTTTCATCACTTGTCAGACTGTCTACCTTTGTTTGTATCGCGTCGTTGTTAAACGATGTTTTTAAAGCAAAAGTGATTGGTCAGCAACAATATGCTGATCTTGTATGATGACCTAGTCAGTCTCTCGATCAGTGCCGTTTTATTATCAAAAACCGGGAGTGCTCTCCCCTCGACTTTCTTGTATACTCAGATATGGGAATGGATATTTGAGGAGTAAACCGCAAGACAATGATTATATTTTTAAATTATCAACATTAAGGAACCATCAACAACAAATCAAGTGACTAATATATTGAGCAATTATTATAAAAGTAAAGTTGAATAAATTGGACTCTGCAGCTGTATAAATAAAAAAAAAAAAATCGAGTATGTGTTCAGGTAAAGTACCACTTCCGGGTGATCGATTTGGCCCAAAAGTTAATACAGATCTATAATTGTGGTGTAACAACCACATGCCGAATTTCATCCATCTATCTAGTTGCGTTATCGTGTTTACACACAAACAGACACACACGCGCATACACACGCGCGCACACACACAATTCCAAAAAACAGTATTGTTGGACATTGGTTAGTCTATAACATCAAGATTCATCAAAATATCGAGGTCGAATTTTTTCATGATTACTATACTTTTGTATATGAGAAAGTAAAAACGATTTCTTCTGTGCAAAGTGGCAGGTGAATTGCTGTCAACAAAAAGCAGACATCTGAGAAATAAACTGAAACGTTACTCACTCGTGATTTTTCTGTCCATATGCTAAACGTTTTGTTGACAAGCACATTCTGATTTCAGCCGTTTGAGTTACATCTTGACAAGCACAAGGAAAGGTGGCAAGCAAATCGCTTTCTATTTCCCACGCACTTATTTCTTTACGCACCTGCACTCAGCTTGCTCTGTCACCGCAAATGCTGTGTGAACAGTCGCCCTCTGTCACCAGCCGCCGTTCACTGGATGAAAATGTGTGGGCGGTTCGTGTTGGATGACTTTCTGTTTTAGAGTTAAAACTTACAAGGGTTAAAGACTAATGGCAAGAATATTCATTCAAAAACGAAAACTAAAAATATTTTAGTAAATTATTATTTTATTTTAGTTAGTCTTTCCAGCTACTTTAATAGTTTCGTTTAGTTTTACTTTTTCATTTCAGTTTTGTGAATTATTTTATTTCAGTTTACGAAAATGTTTTTTTAATAATAGTTTCAGTTTTGATTTTAGTTTTTGTTAACTACAATAACCTTGGACTGTTGGATTACTAAAGTTACAGATTACTTTGTTTGAAACTTTTAATGTGTTAAATGGGACACGTTTTATTTTAAAATGCTCTGTACGCTGCTGTACATAGATGTGTGTCTGTTAGTAGTTCTGTTCTGTTTGAGATACACGACTGGAACCTGCTTTAGCATCCTCGGTGCCAACTGCATTGCTGAATATATGAAATTTTCAGGTAATATTTAATCTTTTATAGTTTATTACAAGTGTATACAGGTACAAAAGTATTGGGATACACCTCTTAATTACTGAAGTCAGGTGTTTCAATCAGACCCATTGCCACAGGCGTATAAAATCAAGCACCTAGCCATGCAGTCTCCATTTACAAACATGTGTGAAACAAAATAGCTCGATCAGAAGAGCTCAGTGACTTCAAGAGTGGTACTGTGATGCCACCTTTGCAATAAGACAATTTGTGAAACTTCATCCCTGTTGGATATTACACTATCAACTGTAAGTGTTATTATTGGAAAGTGGAAGTGTTTAGGAAGAACAGCAACTCAGCCATGAAATGGAAGAGCATGTAGAGTCACACAGCGAGGTCAACAACTGCTAAGGTGCATAGTGTGTAAAAAGTCACCAATGCTCTGCCGATTCCATAGCTAAAGAGTTCCATACTTCCACTGGCATTAATGTAAGCACAAAAACTGTGTGGCAGGAGCTACATGGAATGGATTTCCATGGCCAAGCAGCTGCATGCAAGCCTCACATCACCAAGTCCAATACCATGCGTCCAATGGTGTGGTGTAAAGCACACTGCCACTGCACTGTGGAGCTGTGGATATAAAAAATATATGAAGCCATAATAGAATGAATTATTATTAAATATGCAGAAAAGTTTAACTAAATGTAACTTAAAACTAAAAACACAGGAGGTCTCTGCCTCATCTTAGAGAAACCACTAATTGAATTTTCCAAGATCAGAATAAAGTAAATGAGTACCGAATGCTCCTCCAGATAGAGAGGATAAACTGATGGGAAAGCCCATACACCCATCCTGTGAAGCGGTGCTAAGATTAATAGGACAATCCACTAAACACCCCTCTTAAGGAAGCACTGTTCAAATTAATGGGAGAATCAATATAAGTCAGAAATTACTGGTGGTGTTAGTTGATTGGAGGAGGTAATAAAGTTCTGCATATTATGAGTTACATGATGTGATGTATTAGATGAGGTGATGGTAGTTAGAAACATTGCCTAACTCTGTGCAAATAAAGAAATGTTCTGCATTCACATCTGGGCTCCGTCACTGCCTTTCTTGAAGATGAAGGAAAGTTCTTTGCATGACAAACATTGATACTGTACTCTTTTTAAATTGAATGTTACAGAGAGTACGACACAGCTGTGACCAATAGTCTCCAAAGTCTATTCACCTACTCTAAGAAGAACCTCATAACTCAGACAGGCAAGCTTTTAGCCATAGCTGTCAATGTCTAAGCTTGAACCAATGAAATGGAGAGTGGCTGGATGTTTTAGGGAGGTATGTAAAGATTTAGGGAAAAGTCATGAATGGATAAGATTCACAGATGCTATTCTTTGTCTTACGATGAAGCTACAAGGTGCTACATGAAGTACAAGGTAAGTGTGAGACAAATGGATGCTTTATGTGTGAGTGGAAACCTGTTGATGTAATCAGAGTATCAGGTTTACAGAGCAATGGTATTGAGTATTAGGCAATTTATGTATTTATTTACTTTTTTTAACTATGCTTCTGCCATCCTCTCCATCATTCTTATGTTTTTGTGGACACATTCACTGTCAAGCACAAACACCAACACACACAAACTAATTGTCCCGATGAAATAAGCAGAGTGATATAAGTAAGCTAGCATCATTTTATAATCTTATACATAGCCCGACACTAGCTTTGAGATCATTTCCTCTTAACCATAGATTAATGTTTTCTCGCTTCATGGTATATTTATTATCTTGGTGTATACGGGTGCTAGCCTCAGTTCAGGCTGGTGCTCACTTCTGGCTTCTAAACAAAACAAGATCATTTGAGCTCAACAAAAGGCATTATTTTTTTTTGCAAGCTAGTATTCATGGCTGATATTATTCTTTACACTGCAAGATGTTTTTCACTTTACTTCCGAGCCACCTTTTATTTTTTGGCAGTATTCAGTTGCATGTCTTGTAGTTCCAGCAAGCATTAAAATGTCTCTCTCTTCCATGCCAGCTGAGTCCTGAAATTAAGCAAGCTACACTTAAACAAATTTGACAGTTATTTAGAGGAAAAACTAGTGAAAAAGAGGGAATAAATGTAATATTTTATATAGTGGGTATCAAGAAATATATGTAATAAGATGTAAAGATATTAAAAAAAGGGTACCAGCAAGGAAATACGATGATGCAAATAGCAGTTTTTGATGGTGCACTGAAAAGTAACCCAACGTTTTCCCAGTTATCAGGGGAACAATTACAATATTACAGGCTGGGATATTTCCTGAGCATAAGAGAAACATTAAAGAAGAGCTGCATCAGCCTACATCTGAAACAAAACGTGTAAAGGTTAATTCTACTCTGAAAAACAAAAAACTATGTGAAGAACACAGTGCTTTGGTTGTTAAGCATTCATCAAGTGCATGTTTAATGTTGTTGAAGTAGAAAAAAGGAGGTGTTTCAATTTCTTCAGCTCTTGTCCCCCAAGTGCTAATGACATGGAATGGAGAGATTTTACGCAGGAGACCATGGAGGTCTTCCTTTTGTGTTTATGTGTGTGTGTGTATATATATATATATATATATATATATTGTCACACACATGTGCCTTGGGGACAGCTTTAAGGCTCTGGTGGTGGTAATTCCTCTATAAAATAGCACTGTTTACTAACTCCTTTTCTCTTCCTCCCTCTACAGTGGATGATTGACAGCCCTACCTCCTCTGATGTCATTTCCGGTGTGTCCTACCTCCTGGATCCGCCTCCTCCAGCCCGGCTTGTACTTAACCAGAAGTGTCACCATCTTGGATCAGTCACTTTGAGACTTATATAAAGCGTATATAAAGACATCTTTTGCCGCTTTCAAATGATTTATAACCTGCATTTATTTTCTTTTATACAGTGCCCCAAAACTTTTGTGCCTTTCTATATTTTTCATTACTATATATATATATATATATATATATATATATATATATATATATATATATATATATATATAGTATGGCACAAAAGTCAGACAGATATATTTCAGGTGGGAGTCCATATACTCCTCACTACAGTTTTCAAGCGATAGCTGGCAATTAACATTCATGTCATTATAATACCCAGAGGTTTTGAGAGTCGCTTAATGAAAATGTGACCATGCCCCAGAGGGTATAAAGTAGAAATGCTGGTACTGAATACTGGTGAGACTTCAAACACTGTCAGCACGAAGGAAAAGCTTTTGGTCCCCCAAACAGCAAAACACAGAAGTGCTGATATGGATCAACCTTGAAGCACTGGTTTAAAGTGAACTAATTAAGTAAGATATACAAATGAGAGAGAGAAAGAGAAAGAGATGAGCACAGAAAACAAGATCAGAATAAAAGTAGCATGTGGGGTGACTGGCAGCAAGCTAAAAGGGTAAAGAGTTGAATTTAAAAGTGTGATGGTTTAAGTAATTTGTTCCATTATTTTATAATGCTTTGCTGATGACATCATTACCTACCGGTGTCATTTTTTTGGTTAATGCTGTGCGCTGTTAGGATTGCATGTGTGTGTTTGTAAGCAGGTGTTCATCGCTATAACTGGACAATGTTTGCTGCACTGTACCAGTTTGTATCACATCCAAGTTTGAAACATCAAGCAGTAGTGCATGGAAAGAAAGAAAATATGTAAGCTAATATTTTTGTACACAGTATGGGTAATGAGCAAATATATGACAATGCTGGAAATTCTATAAATCCTGGCCGAACTGATATAAACCTCAAAAAGAAGACATGTCCAAGAAAAAGAGGACACCTGGCACCGTACTTAAAACTCAACTCGACTTCTTTCAAAAATTATTGTAGTAAGGGTCTAGGATTTCTAATAACAGTTAGAACATTTTTTGAAATGTTTTTTCTCAACTTTGACCTTTTGTTTCTTCTGGTTCCCTAACAATGGTTTTGTCTTTTCCTTTGTCTTTATTTTATTTGATGTTTAATTTTGCTCACTAATTTCTTTTGGTGATTAGCCTTTTTGGAAGATGCCGCTAACAAGAGAAAAAAAAAGAAAAACAAAACACGACCAAGACCGCTTATGATGCTAGTTTCCTTGACTCAACAAGTCTTTTCTTTGAATTTGTTTTCGACCGGGACACAACAAGTGGACAGCCAAATGTGCTATCAGTAGTGCTGGTATGCGAGTGTCAGTAGCAAATTAAGGAGCAGGCGAAGTGAGAAACTCATAATTACTCTGCAAAGCACAAGACTGCTGTTAAGAGAAAGAACTCATCAGTCGACATGACAGACTTTTTTGTGAGACCAGGTAAAGCAGAGAATGCTGTGACAGCAGTTGAGGGAGTTTTGACATTTTACAATAGTTACAGATCAATGGAAATTCTTTATGGCTACAAAGTGTTGAGCTGTTTTAACAGCCATAAGAAATAACAATGTTTAAGCTTTTTGATTATGTTACAAAGTGTTTAATTGAAATTGATTATTTTTGCAGCCAACGAGGACTTAAAAAGGTGTTAAATGGAAAATAATGTATGGCTAAAATGTTGCTTTTTCCATTTTTTGCCATTACGGAAGAGAAACAAAAAGCCTGTAACAGTCCAAAAGTTTACTAAGAAGTTTAAATTGATCAGATTTTATGAAAAAAAGTAATAAAGGTTCAATGTTGAGGCATCTATCGAGCGCTGACAATTCTTACTATTCTGTTCTACTTTCTAAAAAAAAACTAATTTTATCAACAGCCTGGATACTGAGCATTGCTCTCCAGTATCTTATATAGGAGGAAATGACGAGGCAATTTACCACTTGGCCTCCTTGATACATAGTGCCAATAAAGACTATACTGCGGCCATGAAAAAATTATTCCAAAATGGCGGCGACAAACAGAACACAAAAGGGCACTGCCAGAAAAAAAATAAAAATCAACAATGATCAGAAAATTAAATAAGCAATAAAATAAATTAAACCTGTCATGAATCCTAGTTTCTTGTTCTCTGCATTTTTTAAGATCTTTGCTCATTTGCAGACCTCATGATTTGTGTTTGCTCCATTTAGTAAATGAATTGTGAATTTCCCTTTGGGATTAATAAAGTATCTATCTATCTATCTATCTATCTATCTATCTATCTATCTATCTATCTATCTATCTATCTATCTATCTATCTATCTATCTATCTATCTATCTATCTATCTATCTATCTATCTATCTATCTATCTATCTATCTATCTATCTAGTATTAGTTGCTGTGGTGAATTCACTGTGAGCCAGTCTGTCTGATTACTGTTTTGGAATTTCTTTGAAAAATTTGGTAAGGATAAAGCATCTGCTCCGAATGATCACTCACGACAGATAGTTGGTCAGACAGTGCTGAATGTGTAAAACTATTGCGCTTTGCTACATGACTGATCAGACATTGAAAATGTGTAAAGAGGAGTGTGTAAGAGCAGGTAATAAGCAGCACATATAATAAGCAGGGAGGACATGAGAAAAGAAAACTTACATGTGGGAGAGGTTCTTCATAGGCTTAAACATCCTTGTGTGAATATTGGGAATCTCAATTCCTTCTAGAACTCTAAAAAAGGCATACAAGTGTCTTTATTGTGGTTAAATATTGTACTTTCAACAATATACAGATGAGAAACATGAATTACCAACACACAACATCTTTACATGTACTGCATAGAAGAGACTGGCCAGTCTTCCAATATGTAATGCACTTCAAATGATTTTTGCACCATATTGAAGAAAAGTTTGAATTTGACATATAATTAAAGACATTAAGGTAAAAATAACATTTTAGAAAATTTAGTTTATAATCACAATTCAGTCAAATATTTATTCATGCTCATGAAAGCAACAATGTTTGATGGTGGTTAATGAATCTAAGCAAAAGTGACCATTTTTAATTTTTTTATTTCACACACGCACCTTTTTTACCTGTTTTTAAAATGCACGCTCTAGTGCTTATGTGGACAGGAACCAGAAATCATAACCACAGTTGCACCATGAGTGTGACTATTCCACTGCCTTGTAGCAAGATTACATAACGCAACAAGCGGGTTGGCTTTCTGGACTGGCCGTCACTGTATTATATGGTCTGGAGGTTGACAAAGAAATATCCCTGCAGGCATTATTGTGAACTACTAAGTCTGGTAGGACCACGACCGGTAAGGATTCCAGCTGCCTAGTGAAGGCATTATGCTGCTATGACAACTAAGCAGGAAATGGACGTTTCCACGGGAAATTTTTGTTTTAAGGGGAACAGCGGACCGAGAAAGGAGGAAGGGAGAGGAGCAGAAGGCAAGGAGCTTGGCTATCTACGCCTAAGAATACAGAATGATCAGAC
The DNA here is from genome assembly GCF_900747795.2 of Erpetoichthys calabaricus. Lineage (NCBI taxonomy): Eukaryota > Metazoa > Chordata > Cladistia > Polypteriformes > Polypteridae > Erpetoichthys > Erpetoichthys calabaricus. Next base: position 34,211,722 of record NC_041397.2, read on the forward strand.
TTCACCCAGGGACGTCCGCTATTTGTGGGTGGCCACCCAGAAGTTGTAAACAGTGAGACAAATCCCTGAGTGGAGGCAAGGGGTTGTGGTATATGGACCTGTGGTTCTCCGGGTACTCCCGTTGGTGAGTCGGATTCGTGTTTCTAAATTCATCAGGATAGCAAGAAGGCAGCCATATTCACCTGAGGTCCATTTTTTCTTTCATCAATGGGAACTCTATGACCTGATTCATCACACAGAATATGTTTAATCCTTCTCTTTTTGATTTGCCTTTTATTTTGTGTGTGTTTTGTACCGGGAATTAAGATTTGGCCACTGAGGGTAGAGAGGCAGGTGAGAGCATCCGGGGAAAATGGGATCACAAACGAGCACCCAGTCACCTTTCACGTAAATGCGTAAATATTGTACTCTGAATAACAATACACTCACTTATTTAACCAACCAAACTACCATCTGGGTTTTTGTCAAGCAGTGGCAGGTGCGGAGAAGGGGAAGACGGGTCGAGTATCGAATATTTATTAATGCTAATATATCCTTCGAACATCATCCACTAATAGATAGATTGTGCCCCTTTTTTGGGCGATTGTTACAGTCTTAATTGATAATGGAATAAACGGAACAAAGAAAGGCCAGCTGTCCAAAACTATAAAGTTTCTTTCATGGCCTGGAATTCAGTGACGAGGAAGAAGAGCTTTCATCTCAGCCTGACTCTGCACACTCCATCAACGTAAGTGGTCCTCAGCAATCAGAAATAGGTAAGGAGAAGGAACAGGCTCATCAAGACGAGGAAGAAGGAGGAAAAATATATCATAGTGTTTGTGCTCACATGCATTAAAGGCAAAAAATGTCATCAACAAATTATATGGGGGAATTGCTCTTGGGATGTCAACATTTAGATGGGTGCCTGTGGTTTTTAAAAACCTTCAGACATGAACATTCAAACTAGTAACACTGAAAAAAATAACTTGTTGGATCTACCTAATAAAATGATGATACCTGTTTCAATTTTAATTAAAAAGCTGTTCTAATATAAAACAAATGTGTAGACTTAACGTTCACATCTCTTATAATTACAACAGGAGTTTGTTGGAAAACAACAAAGAACAAGAAGGTCCTGGGTGATGGTTCACGAAGTTGGCTATCATGTACAAAGTAAGACTTGACAGATGTCACGCACACAGGAACTCAAGAAGTATCGAAAAAGTGTTGTAAGAATGTAGCAGAAATTAGATCTTTATGTTGGGGTGATTATGCTCTTTGCTGAAAACACCTCATGTCTTTTAACCAATCAGAGAAATATTCAGATGGTGCAAGCCAACAAACGAATAAGAGTAAATATAAGGATAAATTCAGATGTTATGTACATTCAGTTGTCTATAAATATGAGCCTGTAACTTTGCTTATTGACCAGAGGTATCTCTCTTCATGATGAGTAATAACAGATGCAATGGACAAGCTTCCTCCTGCTATGTTCTTCAGGTTGATTATTAATAGATATATATTTAAGGTAATGATTTCTATCACACAAAGCTTAAACAAAATGATGTCATGGTAAATGAAACACATAACAATAATAATTATTAACAAATTAATGGAGACAATAACTTACAAAATAATCACATAGGGGGATTTTCAGATGTCGAAAACCTTCCAAAAAAGCCAAAATAAACTTGAAATAAAATGGATTTAGAGAAAAAAAGTATATATATATATACATATATATATGGTGGGAGATGGCCGGTCGTTCATCCCGGCCAATACCCCCAGGCCACTAGATGGAGCCTTCCCTGTACCATGGAAGTGCCCCAAAGACCAGCAGGGAATCATGGACAATGGAGTTTTTATTCCCGATCCTGCTGGACACAAAGGGGCCCACCAGAGGACGCTGCAGGGAGGCTCAAGGACTTACATGTGCCCTATAACCCGGAAGTGCGTCTTAATTACTGCGACAGAGGAAACAACGTACTTCTGGGATGAAGAAGGAGAGTTTTCATCCGACCCGGAAGTGCTAACGAGTCACATGGACAAGGGTTCAGGAGCACTTCTGGGTCATGGACTATAAAAGACTGTGGGAAACCCAGACGAGTGAGCTGAGCCGGGAGGAAGGGTGGCTAAGTGTCTGGGAGTGGAGGATTAAGTATTGGTGATTGATTATTGATTATTGTATAGTGTATGAGTAGTGTGGAGCGGAGGGTGCTTTGTGCTCGTTATTATTATAAAAATAAAAAGTCTTGGACTTTTACCTGGTGTTTGGCATGGTACCTGAGGGTTCAAGGGAGCAATAGCGCCCCCTACTGTTACAATATGTGTGTGTGTGTGTGTGTGTGTGCGCGCGTGTGTGTGCGTGTGTGTCTAAATCGTAACATACACATTGTGAAAAATCAGCCCTAGGATAGATCAGAGGTCCCATCTCAGACTGAAGATATGCCAGGCAATTTGAGTCATGTTACCCATCAAACACACATTGGCACCATTGTCTTGAGCAATCACTTATGTAAGGAGCTTTGAGATGAGGTCTACCGTGAAAGGCATGAAATAAAAGAGTGAATTAAATACTTACAAAGACTGAAGCTGGATTAAGCTTTCAAACTGACTGCTGTGTATTTGTTTCAAGGGATTGTTTGATATATTCCTGCAAAAATACAATGATTATAATTGTACCTATACATACAACATAAAATACATAAAAACAATCAAGAAATGTTCAAAATAGCTAACAAAAACCACAAATACTCCCCAGTGAATTCCAAAATGCATGGAATAAACTTGGGTTTGTCTCCCTGCTGCTAATTTGAAACTCCCACTCCCACATTTTTTTTTGCAAGATAACTTAAAACCATCTGCACAGAAGATATTTTCTCATGGTCAGAATGATGCATCCTGGACTTGATTTAGGAAAAAGGATAAAAGTATTCTTTGATGTTGTATCCGTAAAATTGTGCGACTCTTATTTTAATATTCTCCACATCACTCCTTCATTTGTCTGGTAAAAGAGAAAGACAAAATAAAGGGGAATTCTGTCACTGTGCCAAGCAGGTTACACTGCTAAAATGGACCAGCTCGTGCAGGATTTTTTAGCCTGCAAAGTGGTGTGAGCAGAGCTTCTGAACATCATCCACCTGCAGTATCTGTCTAATTCCTGAACCCACTTAATCCAGTTTAGGTCTCACTGAATACAATACACAACGTTAGGACTAGCAGCCATACCACAAGGACATCAGAAGAGGTCATCCACCTGAACTGAAGCATGTTTGGACTCAATCAGTACTTGGATGATTTGATGGAGACCATCTGTCTAAAAGTGTGGGTTGCTACTGGAATAGGTGTTGGCGATGCCAGCAGGAAGCGCTTACCTTGTGTTGTGAATGTGGACCCCAATGCCCCACTGCAGTGACGGAGACACTGTGCTGTAAATATGGAGCTGTCATTTGGATGAGACAAAAAATTGAGGTCCTGTCTCTCTGTGGAGATAAAAGATTCCTGGGCATCCTTCTTAAAGACCAGGGTGCACCCGATGTCCTGGCTGAACTGCCCTCCATGCCTAGTCATTCTGCTCCGTTATCATCTTTTGTCTTCAACTGGCTAACTGTCTCTCACTACTTCACCACCTACAGTGCATCTGGAAAGTATTCACAGCTCATCACTTTTTCCACATTTTGTTATGTTACAGCCTTATTCCAAAATGGATTAAATAAATTTTTTTCCTCAGAATTCTACACACAACACCCCATAATGACAACGTGAAAAAAGTTTACTTGAGGTTTTTGCGAATTTATTAAAAATAAAAAAATTGAGAAAGCACATGTACATAAGTATTCACAGCCTTTGCCATGAAGCTCAAAATTGAGCTCAGGGGCACCCTGTTTCCCCTGATCATCCTTGAGATGTTTCTGCAGCTTAATTGGAATCCACCTGTGGTAAATTCAGTTGATTGGACATGATTTGGAAAGGCACACACCTGGTTGACAGTTGACAGTTCATGTCAGAGCACAAACCAAGCATGAAGTCAAAGGAATTGTCTGTAGACCTCCGAGACAGGATTGTCTCGAAGCACAAATCTGGGGAAGGTTACAGAACAATTTCTGCTGCTTTGAAGGTCCCAATGAGCACAGTGGCCTCCATCATCCATAAGTGGAAGAAGTTCGAAACCACCAGGACTCTTCCTAGAGCTGGCCGGCCATCTAAACTGAGCGATCGGGCGAGAAGGGCCTTAGTCAGGCAGGTGACCAAGAACCCGATGGTCACTCTGTCAGAGCTCCAGAGGTCCTCTGTGGAGAGAGGAGAACCTTCCAGAAGGACAACCATCTCTGCAGCAATCCACCAATCAGGTCTGTATGGTAGAGTGGCCAGACGTCGGTTTTACTCCCGTCTGGAGTTGACCATGAGAAAGAAAATTCTCTGGTCTGATGAGACAAAGATTGAACTCTTTGGTGTAAATGCCCGGAGTCACGTTTGGAGGAAACCAGGCACCGCTCATCACCAGGCCAATACCATCCCTACAGTGAAGCATGGTGGTGGCAGCATCATGCTGTGGGGATGTTTTTCAGCGGCAGGGACTGGGAGACTAGTCATGATAAAGGGAAAGATGACTGCAGCAATGTACAGCGATATCCTGGATGAAAACCTGCTCCAGAGCACTCTTGACCTCAGACTGGGGCAACGGTTCATCTTTCAGCAGGACAACAACCCTAAGCACACAGCCAAGATATCAAAGGAGTGGCTTCAGGACAACTCTGTGAATGTCTTTGAGTGGCCCAGCCAGAGCCCAGACTTGAATTCGATTGAACATCTCTGGAGAGATCTTAAAATGGCTGTGCACCGACGCTTCCCATCCAACCTGATGGAGCTTGAGAGGTGCTGCAAAGAGGAATTGGTGAAACTGGCCAAGGATAGGTGTGCCAAGCTCGTGGCATCATAGTCAACAAGACTTGAGGCTGTAATTGCTGCCAAAGGTGCATCGACAAAGTATTGAGCAAACGCTGTGAATACTTATGTACATGTGATTTCTCAGTTTTTTTATTTTTAATAAATTTGTAAAAACCTCAAAAAGTAAACGTTTTTCACGTTGTCATTATGGGGTGTTGTGTGTAGAATTCTGAGGAAAAAAATGAATTTAATCCATTTTGGAATAAGGCTGTAACATAACAAAATGTGGAGAAAGTGATGCGCTGTGAATACTTTCTGGATGCACTGTAAAAGCTCATGTGTGGTTATTATACGGACACAAGAATGTCATCCATCCATTATCCAACCCGCTATATCCTAGCTACAGGGTCACGGGGGTCTGCTGGAGCCAATCCCAGCCAACAGAGGGCGCAAGGCAGGAAACAAACCCCGGGTAGGGCGCCAGCCCACCGCAGGGCAATGTAAAGCATTATTACTATTATTAAAGGTTGAGTAGTTTTGCCTTATCACTCTGGTCCTTACAACATGATATTAGAATAAGTGGGATAAAAAAAAAAAATAAATAAAAAACTGAGGAGTAGAGTATAAATCAGAGTTAAAGTTGTAGGTGTGTAGTGCATTAGTGAATATCGTGTACACATGTGGCTAAGGATTCAAAGAGCAAATTAACTGACATGTTCTCTAGGCTTAAGGAGCTTATTTCATGCCTCCACTGTTGAAGGTGCTTAAGCAAGTTCAGGGTTGTAGCAGGTGGAGCCCACTTTGGCAGCAAAGCGCCTAAGGCTGGAACAAGACCCAGATAGGGTTCCAATAATTAATATACTGAATTACTAAGAAAAGTCTGAAGGACCTCAACCTGGACAGCTAGAAGCCAACAAAAACACATAGAGACCTGAAAATTCCTAAAGATCATAAACAAGATGTTAAAATATTTTGCTTCAGGAAGGTGAAAGCAGCTGCAGCAATAACAAGATAGAATTGATTGTTTTTAATCACTAAAATTTGAACCCATTTAAAAACAGAACAAGAGGAACAGGAATCTGGACATCCGATAAGCAACTGTTTTTAACTCAGTATGTCGAAACACTCACAAGAGGGGAAGCCTGTCTTAGCTTGATATTCTGTAAAAATGAGGTGAAAATCCAGAATACCAAGGTTGTTAAACTATTATCACCCCATGAACACACTCTGTAATTGTTTTCACAGATTTCTGATGACATAAATAAAAAAAAAACAATAAACAAACACAATCAGTGAGTCAAATCTGTGTCTGAGACATCAGCTATGAACTTCTGCTCAGGAAGAGTAAAGGAACAAATGTTAAAAAGGAAAAAAAAATCAAAGTAATAAATACCTAATTGATCTCTGAAGTACTTGAATCAAACCTGAACTAAGAACTGCTACCGCAGCATGCACAGAATTAGTTCAAACAGATGTTCAAATATTCCACCACCTAACAAAACATCAAGGAAACTGAGGCCCTCTGGTCAGAAACTGACTGCTGGTGACCTTGGCCAAGAATATTTAAACAGTATGTTCAGTCAAGATAAGATGATATTTAGTCAGAATTTCTTTATCAAATAACGCTTTAGAAGCTGTCCATAGGGAGTCCAGTAAATTCTAAAGGGCTCCTTTGTATATACTGTATGGCAAGAGCAAGCTGGCTCTGAGGAGTTACAGGATTTAGGCAGATGTTGTCTCAGTGAGATGCTTCAGATTACTTGGCCAAATAAAAGCATTTTCCAATTCTATATATATATATATATAGGCCAACCACAAGCGTTACCTGGAAGGTAACCACCCATACAATCAGATTGTGACACAGACTACGAATGCCGTGAATATATATATATATATATATATATATATATATATATATATACTGTATGTATATATATATATATATATATATATATATATATATATATATATATATATATATATATATATATACTGTATATACTAGCTGTGGAAGCCCATGGACTCCTAGAAACTATTTAAATTGTCAGAAAAACTACCATAATGCAAAGTCGCTAGTTTAGTTTTGTGGACGTGCTCACCCCCCTTGTCATCAGCGGCTAAGTGAGTTTGTCTTTCATCAGCGGTTTTACTTTGGCGACAGAGTCACTTTCTTTCAGCTTCATGCTGTAGCCTCACACTTCTTTCTTCTTCCATATTGTTAACTTGGGGCCGCCTTGCCGGCTCTTTGAGCTTCATGCTGTAGCCTCGCACGTCCGGGCCGGACAGAAAGGCAGGCACACACTCTTCCACACGTAGACATTTATATATAAGATATAGGTACCGGCTGACTCGCTGATCTTGATGATGGCGGCAGTTGCTCAAAGACAGCTTGGTGGCTCCAAGCTCTGTACTCCTACCTCGTAACGCCGGATGCTGTATGCTGATACTCTCTTAGCTGTGTGCTGACTCTCTGTTAAACAGTAAACCAATGGCAAAGAAACACAGCTGCCCTTCGAAAACCCCCTCCTAAACAGTATTACAATGGGAAACAAACACAATCTTAACCATCATCAGCTGCAGGTTTGCTCTTTTACTGCGTAACATGCTTTTTGCACGTTGTTTAGAACATTTCAAAGACCAAACCCTGACCAGCCAAATTGCTCACTGTTCTACTCTCTCTCCTCCAGACCGCATCTACTCCAGGCACTGCTCCCGAGCCACTGAACCTGCTCAACGAAGAAGACTTTGTGTTCCTTTAAGCTGAAGGGTTGCTACCTGTGTGCTTGTATGTCGAAGATATAACTCCTATAAACTCTTCCTGCCTGTTCAGCAATAAAATTAATCTTCCTTGGAAACCTGGTCCCATCTTCCTGTCTCTTGTACAACTGTACAACTCAAGCTTGACAATATATAAAAGAACTCCGACCCCTTCACTTTCTGCAAAATTTATCATGCAGTAGATTTAATTCTAAATGGATAAATTTGTCATTTTTGCTAATCAGTTAACACTAATTGGCCCATATTGACCAAGTGAAAGCAAGTTTGACCAATTTATTAAAAGTCAAAAGCTGAACTCTCTCATTCATAGAAGTATTCAGACCTTTAATTCAGTAATTTGTAGAAGCCTCTTTGGCAGCAGTTACATCACTACAAGATTTGCACATCTGCATTTGTACAGCTTATCCCATTTTTCCTGGCAGATCCTCTCAGGCTCTGTAAGATTGGATGGAAAGTGTCTATAAACTGCCATTTCCAGGTCTCTTCACAAATGTTCTATGGGGTTTGGCTGGGCAACTTAAGCACAGTCAGACTTGTCTTGAAGTAACTCCAGTGTTGTCTCATCTGTATGCTTTAGGTCATTGTCATGCTGAAAGGTGAATCATCGCCCCTGTCTGAGATTGTGTGCATTCTGGAGAAGGTTTTCTTCCAGGGTCTCTTTCTATTTGGCTGCATTCCTCCTTCTCTCAGTTCAAACTAGTCTCCCAGTCTGTACATAGCATGGTGCTGCCAACACCATCATTCTTCACCATAATGATGGCATTAGGTAGGTGATGGACTGTGCCTCATCTTTGCCAGACATTGTGCTTGGAGTTCTGCCCAAAGAGTTCAATTTTTGTCTCTTTAGACCAGAGCTTCCCTTTCCTCATACTGTCAGAAACCTTTAAACTGTCATACACCTTTTATTCAAGAGTGGCTTCGGTCCAATCACTCTATCATAAAGTGCTGCTGAGATGGCTATTCTTCCAAAAGAGGAATTTTTAAGCTGCTTTAGAGTCATCATTGGATTCTTGTCCACCTCCCTGACCAAGGCCCTCCTTTCTCAGTTACTCCCAGTTTGTCCAACAGCCAGTTCTAAGAAGACTCCTGGTGTTTCCAATCTTTTTGCATTTCATGATTATTGAGGCCACTGTGCTCCTGGGAACACTTGAAACTTTAAAAATAATTTTATAGCCTTGTCCTTATTTATGCCTTGCCACTGTTTCATTGTGGAGGTCAACAGAGAGAGTTCCCTGGACTTCGATGGCTTGTTTTTTCTCTTGACATGCAGTGTGAATTGTGGGACCGTATGTACACAGGTGTGTGCCTTTCTAAATGATGCCCAAGCAATTCAGATTGCCAGTGGTGGACTCCAGTCAAATTCTAGACACATCTCCAGGAGAATTAAAGCAAACAGGATGCAGTTGTGCTCAATTTGGAGTGCCACCGTAATGGGTCTGAATACTTATATGAATGAATCATTTGTCATGCATAGTGTAAGTGGCATGAGTACCAACACACCAACAAGGTGGCACCAAGGACAGCCTAAAGAACAAATGAGAAAACAAGATAACAATGTGGGGGTCTATGTATCAAGAACAACGGCATTGTGCATTTTTATTGAGGACTCTTTTAAAAATACAGAAAAATATTAAACTTACAAAAACATAATTTACTTAGTAGAAATGATCAAAATTAACTGAACAGTTTACCACCTTGGACGTTTTCACATTTTATTTTTGTACAACATTGAATCACAGTGGATTTAACATAGATCAGACTAAAAAGATACTTTAATGGCAATGTGAAAACAGATCTCTGCAATGTCTTCTAAATGAATTACAAATATAAAACACAAAATAATTAATCTCATAAGTATTCACGTGATTCAGGTCAGTATTTAGTAGATGCACCTTTGGCAGCCATGACAGCCTTGAGTCTGTGTGCACAGCTCTCTATCAGCTTTGTACATCTAGAAACTGATTTTTTTCCCATTCTTCATTGCAAAACGGCTCCGGCTCTGTCAGGTTGCATGTTGATTGTGAGTGAGCAGCCTTTTTCAAGTCCAGCTCTAAATTCTCATTTGGATTGAGATCTGCACTCATATTTATCAGATGTCACACAGCAGTAAAATTGTGCTAACTGGCTCAAAAATGTGACGTTAATTTGGTCCCACTTTTAGATGAAGGAGTGAAAGCGTTTTTTATCGATTTTCCTAAGCTAGGAAACTACTCCTAACTTCATCTGGATTTAGGAGTGCTTGTGAACTGCCCCAACTCTCTAGGAGCTGCCAGAGATGGCAGTTCTTGAAAAAATATTGAATGTTTTGGAAATGCTAGACAATAATGAACTTGTAAAAGTACACCAATTTGACAGGGATGGAATAATATTTGTAATTCTTGTAATGGACAGATGGGACTCTTACCTGGCTGGGACACCTTCTTAAGGGAAGGAATGGGGGAAAGAGTTTGCACAGGGCAGTACCTCCGCTACAATGACAGAGAGCAGTCCCCATGGCTTGCTACGGTGCCACAGATTTGGAGGAAGGAACCTCAAACCTGCTTGGGCCCATGGCCACCACTAAGGAGCGCACTGGGAACAGCTGAGCCCTTCTCTGCAGGACTGCCACCACACCCGGGTGTACTTCCTTCTAGACATTCTAGATGAGAACAGGCCATTCACCCCAACAAAGCTTGCCAGTCCAATCCACTTAATTCCTTCAAAATAACAATGTCAAGGTTCAGTTTTGAAAGTCCCTGAAGTCCTACTGTTTACCACACTACTTGGTAGCTTATCCCAAGTGTCTATGGTTCTCCGTGTAAAGAAAAACTTTATAATGTTTTTGTGAAATTCACCCTTAACAAGTTTCCAACTGTGCCCCTATGTTCTTCATGAACTCATTTTAAAGTTACAGTCTCGATCCACTGTACTAATTCCCTTCATAATTTTAAACACTTCAATCATGTCACCTCTTAATCTCCTTTTGCTTAAAGTGGAAAGGCTCAGCTCTTTTAATCTTTCCTCATAATTCAACCCCTGTAGCCCTAGAGTCATCCGAGTTGCTCTTCTCTGGACTTTTTCTAGTGCTGCTTTTTCCTTTGTGGAGATCAGAACTGCACACAGTACTCCAGATGAGGCCTCACTAGTGTGTTAAAAAGCTTGAGCAGAACCTCCTTGAACTTGTACTCTGCACATCAGGGCGCTATATATCCTAACATTCTGCTTGCCTTCTTAATGCCTTCTGAACACTGTATGGCAGTTGCTAGCATTGAGTCAACTACGACTCTTAAGTCCTTCTCATAAGGTGTACTTTCCATTTCGAGACCACCCATTGTGTATTCAAACCTAACAATTTTACTTCATACGTGTGATACTTTGCATTTACTGACATTAAATTTTATCAGCCATAAATCTGCCCAAGCCTGCATGCTGTCCAGGTCCCTTTGTAATCTGTGTCCAGATTATCCACCTTTCTTGATATCCTTTGCAAACTTAACTCTTTTACTTCTGTTCCTCTCCAAATGGTAAAAATTTCAGCAGGCAGACTAGAATCCAACTAAGGAGCTCCAGTGGCCACAGTGGGGGCAGGATATACAGTTAAGGGGCAAACTCACTGCAGTCATACTGTCACTATCCTAGTGTGGCACAGTAAGCTACTTAAATGAGTGATAAAATAAGCAAGAATCCTTTTAGTCACTGCAGGCCAGCACTGCATTTTTATACAACGCAATCCAAAAGTACAAAGGTACTACAAGAACTCTTGCCTTACTTTCAGGAGGAATTATTTGAGGTTAGATTTGAAACTCATTTATTCTATTCTCATATTTTATTTGTAACATTTATTGTAAAAAAAATTAGAATTAGTTTTCATTCTATTAACTTTATGATGTTTTGACCTTTCCAAAATGCCATAGGACTTGGAAATAACTGCAAATTGCAAATATGATGGCAATTCATTTAATAAAGAGTCTCACCACTTACAGAATCTGTAGAAATTTTAAATCTCTGAAAATATGATGAGGAAGTTCTCTAATCCCATTGCTGGACAAGTCTCTGAAAAACAGAAAATATATACCATTGTTTTGTGTGATGTTACAATTTTGGTCAGTCTAGAATAAAATCTACACTGTAAAGTCAAAAGGGTTTGCATACTTTGCATTTGTTACAAAATAAAATAATTTCCTAACAATATTATCTTTTATTTTACCCTATATATGTACTACATTTTTAGCATGTACCGAACCACTATGTAATTTCTTTAATTGAAAAGAACATGGCTTTATTTGCATCCACTCCAAAGAGTAAGTCCTTATCAATAATCAAAATAGTTGATCAGATTGTGGCAAATTCTGTAGGTAAAGTCTTTTAATCTAAAAAAGCAATACTTCCACAAAGAAATTTAACTGAAAACATGCAAAACCTATTTAAAAACACACTGATGAAATAGTGAGCACTTCCATGAGCTTCTAGGAGGTGACGGATCCAGGCTTTACAGTTAGAATCTTTTCAGCACATGAGGGGCACAGAACAATGACTCGGTGGACCTTACAGAATGTTAAAGGGAGCCTCACAATTCAACGTGTGGCAGTAAGGAAACCTCAGAGGAAGCTCCCTGGACTTTGCTTCCTGCTGGAACAGCTTAGCATTCCAGAAGAAATCTTATGCGCCTGGCACTGTAAATGAATAAGGGAAGTTAGGGGATAGTATTAATATCTGGGGGCATTAAAATGCACTAATAAGTATGGGAAGCTTTCTGAAAGGTGGAATTTAAATAATGGTTCTATTCAATAAGGGTGTGCACAAAAAGGCGAGCTTCAAAAGGGCGACCTCAATTGGGTGCAGCGAATAAAGGCAAACGCAACAAAATTATTACAGAAAATTTATTAGATAAAGGCAATGATTAAACATATAAAAAGGCGAAAGCAAGAATATTAAAACATTCGCTCAATTGAGGTCGCCCTTTTGAAGCTCGCCTTTATTTACGCACACCTTTATTCGCCGCGCCCAATTGAGGTCGCCCTTTTGAAGCTTTTTGTGCGCGTCCTTATTGAAGGATACCTTAAATAATTGGTCCATCTCAAAAACAGGGTAAGTCTAAAATAATAGAAAAAAATAGATATTACATACAAGCTGCATTTTCAGAATCAATTTAGTTCAAAACATGCCCCCTGTGTACAAAATATGTTTAATTAAAAAAAAACACTGATGTAATCTGGCCTAATGTTGTATATCATAAGTAATGTCTCCTTACAATTCTCCCAGTTTTTTTAATGGCTGAAATGTATCTTCTGGTAGCAGAAAAATCTTATTTCCACGTAGAGACCTGCAAAACACGAGAAACATCTGAAAAATATTGTTTGAGTTAGTTTGTTTAAATGAAAAACCATTTGAATCTACAAGTAATGCACAATACACTCTCATTGATATAATTTACCCATGACATTAACAGTTTTCATTGGTCCAAGTTAATTATCCTGGTAGTTAAACTTAGTTGATGTCACAGGGTTGGTATTGGTGGGAGAGGAACTTTAATGAAGTCTAAATTATTATAGTGTGTGATGTTTGTAGTGGGCGGCACGGTGGCGCAGTGGGTAGCGCTGCTGCCTCGCAGTTGGGAGACCTGGGGACCTGGGTTAATTTCCCGGGTCCTCCCTGCGTGGAATTTGCATGTTCTCCCCGTGTCTGCGTGGGTTTCCTCCGGGCGCTCCGGTTTCCTCCCACACTCCAAAGACATGCAGGTTAGGTGGATTGGCGATTCTAAATTGGCCCTAGTGTGTGCTTGGTGTGTGGGTGTGTTTGTGTGTGTCCTGCGGTGGGTTGGCACCCTGCCTGGGATTGGTTCCCTGCCTTGTGCCCTGTGTTGGCTGGGATTGGCTCCAGCAGACCCCCATGACCCTGTTTAGATTCAGCGGGTTGGAAAATGGATGGATGGATGGATGTTTGTAGTCTTGTTTTTGGCTATTTATGTTGGTTAATAACTTAGGGATGAGATGTTTGACACCAAGTGTTCAAAGCTTGTATTGCTTTAATGAAATATGTTGTGTTGAAGCGTTGGGTGGCGCAGTGGTAGCACTGCTGCCTCGCAGTTAGGAGACCTGGGTTCACTTCCTGGGTCCTCCCTGCGTGGAGTTTGCATGTTCTCCCCGTGTCTGCGTGGGTTTCCTCCGGGCGCTCCGGTTTCCTCCCACAATCCAAAGACATGCAGGTTAGGTGGACTGGCGATTCTAAATTGGCCCTAGTGTGTGCTTGGTGTGTGGGTGTGATTGTGTGTGTCCTGCGGTGGTTTGGCACCCTGCCCCGGGATTGGTTCCTGCCTTGTGCCCTGTGTTGGCTGGGATTGGCTCCAGTAGACCCCCGTGACCCTGTGTTCGGATTCAGCGGGTTGGAAAATGGATGGATGGTTGTGTTGAAGCCGAGTACCGAAGCTTCGTTACCACGTGACTGATGATGTCCAAAGCTTTGAATGACACTGAAGTATCGAGAATGATCTAACTGTTCAAAGTTCTGCTCTGTCTCACATGCTATAAAGGGGATTTGAAACTACAGGACATATTTTACACAGAGAATTTAATTGAAGTAAAAATGAAGTCCAAAAGTGTGGTGCATATTATCCGACAATAAAGTAAACACTATGCTATACTATTCTTCTGTACTCAAACTTATAATGTGTTTTTAATTCACTATTAAATTCTTTAAACCTCCTTAAATGTGTTCAGCTCCACAAGCACATTCCCTAAACACTGTTATGATTCTCTTTGTCCCTTATTGTAATCATTCCCAAAACACTGATGGAAAAATATTAATCTTTCACATTTCCTCACAGTAAAAATCCCATGTTGTGAACAAGTTGTCACATAAGTATGAATCAGTAGCAGCTTATAACCCATTGTAGCATCGCTGTGGTGCTCGCCCACTCTGAGTGCTGGTGGATTCTTGTTTACATCGCTATGGTAACGGCGCTGACAAACTGCAGCAGCCTGGGGATGAGCAGCCATTAGTATGCAAATCAGCACCTTTGGAGCCAGATGCAGGGGAGGCTATAAATACGGGAAGCCTGCCAAAGTTACATAAGTATTCCAACAAGTATGGCAACAGTGAGACATCTTTCTAAGGACAGTGAGCTGAGGACGCATAAACACTTAATGCAGGTGAGCACTGGCACAGTGCTACAATACTCATGATGGTTGCTGTAATGGCAACAAATTGCATCTTTAGGACAACACATTTAAACATTACTTTCTGGTAGGGAAATGTCAGCCATAGTGCGCATTTATTGCAGCAGTTTTAATGACAACATGATTATCATAATATCAAAATGAACATACAGGACATTCTTAGGCTATTAGTACACTGCATGTCTCTGACTGAAACTAAGCAGTCAACAAAGGCTTATATGTGCATTTCCTCTGTTGACTGTGTCGAGCCCATGGCTGCTATAATTTCTCTAAACCACTAGATGTCACTGCTTTCAAAGCTTCTGATATTTCCCCTGCACAATCACAAAGAATGCTGCCTTCATCATGCGGTGGAGCTAGGAAGTTGGAAGTCACAAAGGCATCAATTGCAATCTTCACAATTTAATGCTACCCAAGTAGTAAAGTAAATATGGATTCTTCCCTAAAAGCTGATGTTTCAGCAACAAACTCTAGCTAACAGTTCTATAGACCAGATCGAAGTATAACCTGTAACCTTGTATAACTTCAAAGAAGCAGAAATAGATTACACAACTACAAGGTATGAGTTAACTCATATCTCATTGAGCCTGTCAACATGCGACATATGAGAGAACTCGTAAGTCAGTATACAGTGTCAAGCTTGGGTCACAAAGTTGCACAGGAGAGTTCAGCAGGTTTTCCAGGGAGTAGAAACTTTATTGCTGTTCTGCCAGTTACAAACACAAGTCTCTTACAGAGACGATCTGGCCTCACAAGGAACAACTGTCAAACGTGACACATCGGCTCCGACTCCTGCTCAAACGAACAGAAAGTCTTCTTCATCAAGGGAACCCAGCAGACCGGCAGCAATGGCCGGAGTGGAGGTAGTCTGGGGGAAGAGAGACAGGAGAGTGAGAGACCTCAGGAAGGCCGCGGCTTGATCTTTTACATGTACGTAGCCCCGCCGCAAGCCAGCAAGCCGACACCTGCTCCCACAAAGAGATACTGAAAGAGTGTGTTTCTTTTCCATTGAAAAACTGTGTTTCTTCATTTGAAGGCGTTGTCACATCTGCCAGGACAGCACTACATTGACGTTCCTCCACCCACCGACTCTAAACAGTCACCAACTACCAAATGTGCTGTGTGCAACAAGCATAAGCAGTGCAAAGAGATGCGTTATCTTGGCAGGACATGTGTTTCTAAGCCTGCACGCTGTGTGGTGTCATACTTCTAAGACTCTTCAAATGGTGACTTTTAGATGTTGCTGGTGAAAATATTGTAATTAACAGTTTCTTTACATTTTTGACGGGTTTTGATACAGTTTATTATTTATCACATATGCATAGACCTACACTGCAGTGTCCTGGTAATAAATGGTCCAGCAGACAATGTGTGAAACTAGCCCTTGCCTATAAAAGATCTCATTTAATTGTATGGCTTATTGGTGTTTTAATTCTGTCATGTCAGGTCATTCTTTTATTTCAGATTTTTACCTTACCAAGGATATCATCCAAATTATTTGCAGACTGAAGCGGAGGAGTAATTCTTAGTCCTTTACTTTTTTCTCTTCATTTTTCTTCCAAATATTTTGTTACATCAGAAAGTTCACGGAGAATAGACACAGGTGTCAGTAGAACCAAGTTAGGTGGAGAACTGCTGGTTCCTTTGTTATTTGCATCTTATTGCTAAAAACGGTGGATGCTACCATTTAAGACTAAAGTAAGCAATTACGTGTGGGGAATTCTTAACAACTGAGACAGCAAAAATGAAACATAAAAATGTTGTTTGAGTAATAAGTGTCTCAGCAGCAATAATTGACTTTTTATTTAGAAATCAGGTGGGAATGAAAATCTGCAGACACTACGGCCCTCATGGACTGACTTTGTAGATATTACGTTAATGTCATTTGATGTAGGAAAGCCTACCCTAAACCACCTGTAGACGTTTGTACTTTTATCACAAGTCATTTTTCTTGATTGATGTCTGGAGTATCTTATATTTTTTGGAACAGAGTTGCACAGCAGCACACCCTGGCTGGCATACAGTAGGCATCACAATTGGGCCTGACTGTCTAATGCACTTTACGATATCCTCTCGATTTTCAAAAAGTCAAAACTTATCAGAAGAAAACTGGTTGTGTTCCACTAATCCCAGATTAGAGTGGTAATATGTGTTCTGAGGTTTTTCAGGTAAGGAAGACAGATGTTTTGAGGTAAGGTAGCAATGCCCACTTATCATGGCCCCCAAGAGTAGCAACATGTTGCATGTTGATTGGCATACAGCAGTAAAAAATTCACTGTTCTCTACACATGTGACATATTCACCGAATAAAAATCTACCTGAATTCAAAGTCTTTATCAGAGGGAATCCTAGGTGTCTCATCAAATGCTACACTGAATCTCATTTCTTCTTTCTTCATTTAAGTTACTGTATTTGTGGCATATTTAAAACTAAACTTTTTCCAATAATTTCAATTATTTTCTGTCAGAATACAGTATATAAAGATTCCTATTACCAGGGTGCTCAAATACAGAAAAAACAGGAAGCATTTTTTTATTACTTTATTGAAGGAAGATAAAAATGAAATCATCGATCCATTAATTTTCTAACCCTCATCTTCCTGAGTAGGGTCACAGGGGAGCAGGTGCCAGGCAGGAATAATCCCTGGACAGGGTGCCAGCCCATCACAGGGTGAACACACGCACAACACACTCCATCCTGTGCTGCTTATTCAGCTGATGGATTGCAGAGTTTGCATTTCCATTTAGGATTACCAGACATCTCTGACAATGGATTCAGTTTTTAAAAACACATAATGATTTATCTGAACATGAAGGAAAATCTAAAACCAAAGAAACTATATTGTATGTTGTGGTTGTAATTTCTAAGACTTTCCAGGCAAAGTAATAATACAGTAAAGAAAATATGATTATCTGCTTGACTGCTATATGTCTGTTATTTATCATCTGCTCACGCGCGGAATAACCTTTGGAAGTATAATAAAAATTATATCTGTATAACGTCAAAGAGGCAGAAATGCATTACACAACTGCTATGTGTTTTTGGTTATTTGATTAGTGCTGATGTCGTCTCACATCACATCAGAAGAAAACTAATTAGCCTCTTTTATGAAGTAGCTTTCCAGATGCTTTTCTCCAATCAATATCTCAAATTAGGCCGGACAGGGTTTATTTCCACACCATTGTGTTGAACAAATGAAAAATGACAGAAAATCTCAAACTGTAAATACAGTGAAAATATTTTGGAGAAATGTATTTAAGTGGAGTTGATTGACAAATCTGGTAGTGGCACTCTCCACTAGACAGACAAATCTGCTGCAGAAGAAAATGAGGAAAAAAACTGTTGTGTTTTTCCATAAATCAGTTACTACCTGTTGAGGAAGAAGGTTTGAAGAAATTTTACATTTGCCTCTATAAATTGTTGCATACATCTATTATTGAACCTGATGAATCCGGTTTTAGGGGTTGTGATGTGCCAAACTCTATTTCAGCAGCTCTGGACACTTGGTAGGCTTCAGTCCTAGTTTAGGGAATTGTCTGTTGTGGGGCAAACTCATACACACAACCACATTGACTCAAATAAAAGTCACCAGCGAGAAATTTCTCAGGGCTCCACCACTCTTTATTTCATGTTCTAACGTGGAGAGGCTGGATGTGAACTCCCAGCCACCAAGTCAGAAAGCCCTTACTTACTTACCCGCTTGAGCTAAGCTGAATACTTCTTGCCCAAGACAGGAAGCAGAATTTTGACGTCTAAACTGTACCTGGAAGGGTGTTGTCATTTTTAACATTAGGTTTTCTCTCAGCCTTGGTGTTCTTCGCTGCACTAACCCTGTAGAATCATCAGTTAACCTAACCAGCGGGAGGAAAACCACAGAACTAACAGAAAGTCAGAACAATATAGTCTTATGTGTGGAGTACAAGTCAATGGAGGTTATACGTAAATTCTATAATGCACAGGCTGCACTTGGAGTACTGTGTTTAGTTCAGGTCTCCATATTACAAAAAAGACATAGCAGCACTAGAGAAGGTCCAGAGAAGAGAAACTAGGATGATTCAGGGTCTGAGAGGTATGAGATATGAGGAGAGAATGATGGAGCGGAACCTTTTCAGTTTAAGCCAACAAAAGATTAAGAGGGGACATGTCTGAAGTGTTTAAAATTTTGAAAGGAATTAGTGAGGTGTACTCCAGATGTACTTTAAAATAAAAATCTGCAACAAAAACAAAGGGAAACATTTGGGAACTAGTCAGGAGCAGATTTCACACACATACTGTATATCAGAAAGTTTTTCTTCATGCAAAGAACAACAGGCACATGGAGTAAATTACCAAGTAGTGTGGCAGAGAGGAGAAGTTTAGGAAACTTCAGATCTAGACTTGAAGTTATTTTGGACAATCTAGGTAAAGAGGATGGATGAGCTTGATGGGCTGAATATCCTGTTCTTATTTCAAGGTTTGTAATATTCTAATATTCAAGTAGTATCTATCTATCTATCTATCTATCTATCTATCTATCTATCTATCTATCTATCTATCTATCTATCTATCTATCTATCTATCTATCTATCTATCTATCTATCTATCTATCTGCTATTCAATTCTCAGATCAGGTAAGTCTGAAGTAAAGTCAGTAACGGGCACGATCTGTATATATAAAATATAGAATTTGCTATATGAATGTTTACTGGCACATTCAGCAGAAAAAATATTTCATTATCTGAACATCTGCAGGATTTATGATATGTAAAGGTTATTTAAACTTTTCAATTCTATTTTTCTATTACTGACATACTTTTAAAATGTCGTGGTGCTGTAACAGACCGTTGTTCTTTTATTGACTTGTCATTTTGATGTTTCTTGTATATTCCACTCTCAGCTTGCCCTTACTTTTCCTCCTTTATAATTTTATCGTTATATAAGTTGCTCACTGAATAGCTGTATGTAGTGACTATTTTGTTTGATTTTTATTTTGCTGCACTGCTTATCAGAACATTTAATTCTCTTTACATTCGGGATGAACTTTTGCTTATTAAAATATAAAAATGCAGCTCTTGAATTGTACAGTCGATGGTATCATCTTACACACATTAATGTAATTTGAGTGAATGCCACATTACTAACTCAGCAAAATCTTTGGGTGTCTGTTAATTAAAATTAATTTTTCATTTGGATTTTACATAATGGACTTAACAATATAGTCCAAATTGTTGAAGTGGAATATATATATATATATATGTATATATATATAAGTAAATATACAGTATATATACAGTATATAAGTAAAAACTGAAAAGTTGTGAGTACATAGTATTCATCTCATTTGCTACGAAACCCCTAAATAAGATCTACTCCAACCAATTAACATCAAAAGTAACATAATTAGTTGATTAGGGTCCACCTATGTGCAATCAAAGTGTCACATGATCTGTCACATGTCTGTATAAACAGATCTGTTCTGAAGGGCCCCTGACTTTGTAATACCACTAAGCAAGCAACAAGAAGACTTAGGCCGGATTTATACTTCACGCGACGCGACGCATGCTGCAGAGGACGCTCCTGCTATGCAAGCATTGTACTTTTTATACTTGCGTGCGTACTTTACGTAAATCTGGAGGAATCCACCAGGTGGCAGTGTGAGATATTATCATGGTGAGAACAGGTTCGGCTTCGCAATATCTCTGAAAAGGATGTTTAATGATTAAATCCATCAGTCCAGGGATTTGTCCATTTCAGGTAGTATTGGGCATGAGGCTGAAACAATCCCTGGACGAGGCATCAGCTCATCGCAAGGTGAATACAAGCACACACATACATGCTGGCGTCATTTTAATGTCACTAAATCTGCATATTTTTGGAAGGAAACCGGAGCACACTGTGGAAACTCAGCAGGAAAACATGTAAACTCCACACAGGGAATATCAGCGACGTGGCTCCCTGCAAGACAGCAGCGCTGACGCTCCGCCACCGTGTCACGACCATTTGTGTCATTATTAACAGTATTCATTATTCAAATGAAATTACCGATTTATCTGTAAAATGTAACATACATACTTCAATGCATTTCATCATGAAAGTGATATCAAGTATAACTATAAGGATTCTAAATGTTCAGAGAGTTGGAATATCATACATTTAATGTGCTCAGTGTGGCGATCTATTGCTGTTTGCCACTGGTGTCAGTACCGGAGGAAGTCCTAGAAAAAAAGACGGCACAGAAGACGGTATGTGAGACTTTTAAAATGTATCATGTCATTACGATCAGGAATATACAACGCTTGAATATAAAAGCACCACGAATGCATCTGTATGTCAGCATTTTGCTTCACCACTTCGAACCATTTATCAAACATCGAAGCGTGCACACCGATCTCGTAGGATTCGCAAAGTGGCTTTCTGTCACATGTAGATAGTAAACAGAGACTCTGACATCACATTCCAACTTTTAGCACACTGCGCCCCCCGACCTTTTGCTGGTACTGCAACTCACGCACGCATCACGTTAATTTCTGAGGATATACTCAGAGGACGCATCAAATGAACGCTGGGGACACATGGCAGCCATGATGCGGGAGCGTACACGTTCTGAGCATGAAGTATAAATGAACCCTATGAAGCACTCCAAGCAGGTCAGAGACAAAGTTGTGGAGAATTAATGATCAGGGATGGTTTATAAAAAATATCTCAACCTTTGAATATCCCATGGAGCACCATTAAATCCATTATAGCAAAATGGAAAGAATATGGTATCACTACAAACCAAAAAGAAGGTTGTCCGCCAAAACTCACGAACTGGGTAAGGAGGACATTAATCAGATAATACTGAAGGAGTTGCAAAGATCCATAGTGGAGATGGAAGTATCTGTCTATAGGACCACTTTAAATCATACATTCCAAACAGAGGGGCTTTATGGAAGAGTGGCCAGGAAAAAAAGCCATTACTTATTGAGAAAAAAAAAAAATAAGAAAACACATTTGGAGTTTGCCCAACAGCATGTGGTGGGCTTCCAAAATACATTGAAGAAGGTCCTCTGGTCAGACGAGACTAAAATTGAACTTTTTGACCATCGTGAAAACAGCATGTGTGGTGCAGACCCAACACTTCCCATCACCCCAAGAACACTGTTGCCTCTGTGAAGTATGGTGATGGCAAAATCATGCTGTGGGGATGTTTTTCATCAGCAGAGACAGGAAAACTGGTCAGGACTGAAGAAAACATGGATCTTGGATTGGATTAAGTGAATTTGGAAATGTATGTATATAAATTTGGAGGAAAATACAAGAATCAGAGGAGTTAATTATTTAATATGTGACACCTACTTTCCTCTGTTTTTTGAATTGCCTTCAGTAAATACTGCTCTTCTAATCTACTTGTACTTAATTGCCTCTTCCTGAAATACTCTTCGTGCATCATGTGCAAAATATTATGTACATTGCACCCCAGCAGAACTAAATGCTATCATACATTTAATTTGGTGATTGAAATCCACATCCTCAGATTTAACTATCAGTTGGGCCTTGTGTAATTTTATTTAGGCCATGACTTCCCCAGATATGTGGATAACAATATTTTCTTGCAGCCCTGTTTAGGAGGATCCAGTGATGAAATAAATGCAAATCAGAACACAACCTAGCACAGGCATAGTTGCAGTTAGGAGGAGATAGATACACAAGCATAAATGTGCAAGCACTAGAAGAAGGATACTCCATTAATGTAGGTCACAAATAATCAAAACAAGAACAAAAGTGAAACACAAAACAAGAGAAAAGGCTAATACAGGAGTAAAAGAGAATGAAGCAAGGAAGAGTAGAACATGAACTCTAAGGTGACTGTTAAAGGCTGATTAGGACTTCTGTTATATGTTAGGATTAATCATCCAACATGTATTAGGGGAGTCAGGTGATATGAACGATGTTTCTAAGCAATAGGAGACCCTTGTGGATGATATAGATGAGAACAAACATGGGGGTATGATAGTGTAGTAATATTATTTATTATTTCTTAGGAAAGTAAGTTACTTTATAACTCTTTATTAAAATATTTCACCCTGGAACTTATAACATGCAACAAGGACAATCCCAGCCATGTCACTGCATGAAGTTTGTGTTGGTTTTCTCCTGTATTTCAACTATGTACAGGTAAAGTTAATCTGTAAATTTTAAACTGACTGGATATGAGAGGGAGTGTGTGTGTGTGTGTGTGTGTGTGTGTGTTCTCTACAATTAACTATCTGTTCAGAGTTGATTATACTCTGGTCTGCTTTAACAGGTTCAAAAAATGAAAGAATTTGGTCCTATCCATTTCAGGACATGGACGTCAGAGGCAGAACTCCATTAGCAGTGGCGTTATTTTACAGGTATTCTGTTTTTTTTCAACCTGAGAGGATTTGATTGCAGTATATGCAATTATATACAAGCATGAATAGCAGAAAATAAGTTCAGAAAGAAATGGAAAGGACAGCTAAAGCTTCATCAAAGCCTAAACAGGCCTTAAGTTCAAGTACAAAGTATGGCCTGTCAGAGACTGACCTGGAACAGATCGGCAAAAGAACAAATCTACCGGGATCTGACGCTGAGCATCGGCTCCATCAGCTCCAAAAGTGGGAGCAAAACTGCAAGTGAGTCGGGCAAGGAGAACTTGTTAATTCCAGTAGGTTCACTGGAAATGAGCATGATCTTACTATCTGCGCTTTTAACTAACCCCTGTGAGTCAGTGGCACCGACTCCAACTGGGCTTGCTACTCTGTTCACGGAGTGTGGAGAAGTCCGAAATGAACAGTCCGAGGTGAAGGTAACATTCACTGTGCTCCACATACGCATCATGTAGCTGGTGTCTTAACCCCCTGTTATTAGCGGACGAGAACTGTACAGAATTGTACAGAACTGTACAGAATTTATATCCAAGCAAAGTGATTATTTTTCAGAGACAAATACATCTTCAGAGGTCTCTGCAGGAATACTCTGGGAAACTCTGAAGGCATTTTTAAGAGGTAAGATTATTTCATATCTCTCCCACAAAAATAAATTGGAAACCAAGAAGGTGTCTGAGTTAATCAGTGAAATGACAGAATAAATCAAGAAAATGCCAGCTCTCCAAATGAGGCACTTTATTGGAAAAGGCAGACTTTGCAATCAGAATTCAACCTCTTGACAGCAAAAGAAACGGAACAGCTCATTCTTCAGTAATGACATCATAAGTATGAACATGGAGAGAAGGTTAATAAGATCTTAGATTAACAAATGCACATGCAGGAAGTTTGCAATGTAATATCAGTAATTACCAATACAGATGGGGATAAAATCATTGACAATGAAAATATAATGCAAACGTTTAGAGACTACTATAAGTCCTTATATTCTATTTAGTTTAAAGAAGACAAGACACAATCTAAGGTATTCTTTGATTCATTACAGATACCACAGCTAGATACTCTCAGTGCAGAGGAACTGGTTAAACATCTGACACTCTCAGAATTACTAGACTCTATAAACTCATTTCAGAGTGGGAAAGCAGCAGGCCCTGATGGCTACCCTGCTGAAGTTTATAAAATATTTTTAATCAAGTTAGCTCCCCTATTATTAGAAACATTTATAGAAGCAATAGACAATAAAATTATACCTTCAAACTTAGAAAAATAAGGACTTATTACAATGTGCATCATACAGACCAATCTCACTTCTGAATAGCGATGTTAAGATACTCTCCAAAGTTCTGGCTAGAAGGATTGAGAAAGTGTTTCCTTCAGTAATATCACAAGACCAAACCAAAGTTATTAAAGGCAGACACTTAAGCTACCAATCAAACCAAATGTTTGTTTAATGTAATATGTTCACCCATAAAGTATAACACTCCAGAGATCTTGTTATGTTTGGATGCAGAAATAGTGTTTCATATGGTTGAATGGAACTACCTATTCACCACATTGCATAAATCTGGGTTTGGCCCGAACATATGTGCATGGATCAAACTATTGTATACCAGTCCAGAAGCTTCAGTTTGTATTAACAACATTATTTCAGTCTACTTCAAACTAGGCTGTGTTTTCAGACAAGGATGCCCCCTATCACCACTGCAATCACCATTGACAGAGGATTATCAGAGGACTTGAACAGAAAATATCACTATAATAGGACGATATGGTACTGTACATATCAGACCCACAAAAGTCTGTGCCAGCAGTCCTAACAGCACTAGCAGAACTTCAAAAGATATCTGGACTCAAAATTAATTTGAATAAAAGTGTGCGCTTTTTCCATTGAACTCTCAAGCACATAATATTAGATTGGACATCTTCCCATTTATCATCACAGATCAGTTTAAATACCTAGGGGTAAACTTCACAAGTAAATACAAAGTTCTTTTTCAACAACATTTTGCTGTCTGCATGGAAAACCTAAGCAAGATGTGCATAGATGGTCTACCCTCCATTTCACTTTAGCAGGGAGAATCAGCACTGTCAAGATGAATATCCTTCCCAAGCTTCTTTTTCTTTTTCAAACCACCCCCCTATACATTAACAAATACTTTTTTAAGAAATTAGATTAAAGCATAACCTTATTTATTTGGAATTCAAAAAATGCCATGCATCCAAAGGGCAACCCTACAACGACCTAAAACAGAAGTGGCACGGCACTACCTAACCTTCAATTTTATTATTGGGAGGCAAATAAACAAGCTATAAAAACCAGGATATCAACACAAATTAATGAACACACACAAGCCTGGTCTGCAACACAGTACTTCTTTATATTCCTTGCCTTGTACCCCAGTAAATACAAGTTATTGTCAATATACTAACAACTCAATTATCCTTCATTCACTCAGAATATGGAACCAATGTAGGAAGCACTTCAGGATAGAGGAGCTTTTATCTGTTGCACCTCTACACGATAACCACCATTGCCCTCCCTCTCAATCTTACACAGTTTTTAATATTTGGAAAGCGTACTAGATTAAATAATTTATATATATATATATATATATATATATATATATATATATATATATATATATATATAGATATTGTCTTTGCATCCGACAAACAATTACACTTCAAGTTTAACTTCCCGTCAACACAATTTTCCCACTAATTTCAAATTAGAAACTTTGCTAAACTGAATCTGCCCAATTCTCCTCACCTTACATATATTTCTATTCCAGAAAAAATACTGATCAGTCTTGAAGACTCAGACAGCACTTCCATTACATATAAAAACATTTTAAAGTCCCTTCCTTTCAAAGATCTCAGAGTACAGTGGGAAAAGGATCTCTTACTCAACATTTCAGAAAGGAGTGGAAGGCAGTCATGCATAGAATTCACTAGAGATCCATATGCGCAAAGCATACAATTATTCAACTTAAAATCTTTTATTAAGCACATCTATCTCGTTTTAAAATTGTCCAAGATGTTTCCAGGGCAAGATCCAGCCTGCAAATATTGCAATCGAGCTCCAGCCTCACTGGGCCACATGTTTTGGGCCTGCACCAAATTAACATCATTCTGGACCAAAATTTTTAAATGCCTATCAGACAGCCTTGGTGTCACAATCCCTCCTAACCCATTAACAGCTGTGTTTGGTGCACTCCCAGATGGACTTAAAGTGGAGAACAACAAACAAACTGTAATTGCCTTTACCTCATGTTGTGGTTTGAAAGTTTGTATATAAGTTGAAAAATATTTTGTATGTCTTTATTTGTAACTTAGACAAAGTAATGTAATATTAGTGTTTCATTGGTGAGAAGCTTTCATGTTTAAAGAACCCGCCCAGTTGTTGGGACTAACTGAAGAATTTTGGGGGAAGTACCTAAAACCAATTTGGCAAGTGATTCCCTGCAGGACTCTGTCAACCAACTTCCACATGGCGGCTAAAATACCTAGCTGGCAAGCTTCATCTTAACAAATTGTATTGGAGGCAGGTGTGAATCTCATTGTGTTGCACTAGAATTCTATTGGTCTAAAGTTGGCTCTTTGGTTTTGAATCAGAAGCCATTCTGTATCACACCACCCTATTGATGTAGGGGTTTGGACAGAGAATCTATAAATTTACTCCTCACTCTCTCACACCACCATGATGATGGAGCATCTCACACACCATGGACTGTAAAGAATATTACACTGAGAAGCACAGCTCAGTAGCCATATTAAGACAGGTATGTGGCCTGTCTTGAAAAAAATTAGAAAATAATGACTTAACTAGTCATCATCATTTAAAGTAACTGCAAGTCTGTGTGCCTCCTGAAACTACATATCAGCATTTATCAGATTGTATGTTTGCCAATATTTAAATGTACTTTTGTTATTGTTATTATTTATGAATATTATCAACAATACATTGTTAAAGTGTAACTTAACTCCTGCTTGTCTTTTGCTCTATGTAATTGCTTGAGGTTAGAGATGTAGAAGGGAAGGTGGAGACAAGTTATTAAGTAAAATACCTTTTAAACAGTGGAAAGTTTATGGGATTTGAGGCATTCTGACAAAAGCTACAAAATAAAGAATAAAGAAGTGGAAAGTAGAGTGATATAGAACTCTACCAAGGCAAAACACCTCACTACTAGCACACTTATCTTGCTGAAATGGAAGAATCTCAGCTCACATCTTTTAAGTCAGTGGGTAACTGATGTTATATGCTGTTTGAAATTGGAAAAAAATCTAATTCTCACTTAGAGGATCTGTTCAAAACTTTTTAAAAACCTGGCAGGATCTAATTGTGGTGGGTTGGCGCCCTGCCCGGGATTGGTTCCTGCGTTGCGCGCTGTGTGGGCTGGGATTGGCTCCAGCAGACCCCTGTGACCCTGTGTTCAGATTCAGATGATTGGAAAATGGATGGATGGAATGCAGGATCTAATCAATACATTTTGGAATAAGATTTTATATTGGGGAAATGGATTCTCTTCCCTCTTTTTACTTTTAACGTTTTACTCTGGCTATTGGCCTTCCTCTCTTTCTCTTGGGTCGGGGTGGAATTTAATTTTGCTAAACTTGACTTGACTGTATGAAATGCTACTTACTTTTAACGAAATCAATAAAAAAAATGAAAGAATGGAATTTAGATGCTACTAAGTGTATTCCATTTAAATCATCTTTAATGATAATAATGGGCCAATATACCGTCGGTGTGAAACTCTGGTTTTATGACCAAATTGTTACAGACATGCAGCTTATGTTACCTGGCATCCCTGTAATGGCCTATTGTGAATAATTGTGTGGATGGGTGTGTGAATGAACCCTTTTCAATTTGAGAAAGTGACCATCTAGGAAATCTCCACCACCTTAAATAAACAAATATAATAATATGCTTACAAGTAAAATAACACTTATAACACTTTAGACTAATTCAGTGTTCCCATTTATAGAATATATACTGCAAATGCTTTACAGACTTCACAATTAAATATCAAAACATTAGCAGTTTTCAGATAGATTATGTTTAATTACTTTACTCCAATATAATGAAAGAGTGATACTTTTAGCAATAACAGCATTTCATGATTCATGTGCTATGTAAAGAGATGACAGACAGGGCAAGACTACTCACAGAACTGTAAGCTCATTGCACATCATCAGAGTGGAAAAATTTAAAGTCTTGATTTGATTTCCTTCAAAATCCCTAAAAGGAATGAAAAGAAATCAAGTTACATCACTATAATACAAACTCTGCATAACAGTCTTTAAAACTTCTTTTTCAAACAACTGCAAGGAAATAAAAAACAGATATATGAAAAACAGCTTAAAAAGATATTTTTTACCATATGCATTAGCTACTTAATTAGCTGCAGACTGGAACAACTTCACCATTGTTATGTTCCCTACAATCTTGTTTTGGAAAAAGTGGGTTCAGGAAATGAAGAGATGGGTGCCAGTAGCATCGGTGCAATGCTTACCTCTTATAAGCCGTGGCACAACCACAACACTGTGATATTCATCCGTTTGCTATAAAATGTTAACACTTTTAGTTTGTGGTTCCCACTCTGAAGAGCCCTTCTCAAAGGTTCCTGACAAACCTTAAGCAAGCTCGGACTTGGACAACACCTGGGTGTCACTTCTTAAGAGGGGAAAACTATGGAAGTTTCCTTTAGGGTTCCTGGTGTCATGTGTTCCCATGGAGGACAGCAGCAGGAACAAATATTGTTGAGGAGAGTCTCCAGAGGGTATACAAAAGAATGACAAAAATATAGTCTGGATAAAAATAAATACCCCAAAAACGTAAATAACTTTAGATTGGTGGCTCTGATATTACTTCAAACAAAACACAATATGAAGAACAAGCTGATAGAGAAGCTCAAGATTTGTTTGATTCTTTTCAATGCTGTTTTGCTTCATCTGGTTTATTACCCCATGGAAGCAGTCTTAACTGCTCATCAACAGTAAAAAAGAAATTAAACATTTTTGCTCCAACCAGCAATGAAGTTTTTACCTTCATTCCTGGTCTTTTGGAATTCTGAATACTGACGTCTTTCAAATATTACGTTTTTTTTTCATACTTTTTGACTAATGTCTTAAGATCAGGTGCCAGTAACACACAGGTTTTCGTGTCTTATTTAGTACAGTGATGCACATGGACTTCATTTAGCCTAGCAATGCACTTAGGACAGAGTGATGTCTTAGGTGCGCTACAACAATATGTAGGATTTGTTAACAGGATACTACAATTAGCACAAGAAAGATCTCCTTACCCGCTGACTTTTTTTTCTTATATTACTTCATTTTCTGTAGGCAGCTGTTAGAGTTCAGTCAATCAGTATCTCACAGGTCTGATCTCTAAGTGATGTAACCAAATTTTGGATTTTCACTTTTTCTAAAATGTGTAGTCTAATTAAACTATTTATGCTGAACACCTAAATCAGTCTCCAGATACTGGTATCTGGTGCCTAAGTAGTCATATCAGTGGTAACACACGTCAACCCCCATTTTTCATACACTTTTTCATGACATTGCTGTCTTCAGCATTTATTATTCTCTGATAATGCTGGTATACATTTGTAGCTTGAGGTCTCATGTGGCATTTTCATGTAGTTGTCAAGCTACCCCCGTAGCGTTTTTACGCAGTCAACAAAGAGGGCTGCCCCCATGGAGTTGTCCATGCATGTCAGCGTGCGAAAAGGGAGGAAGAAGGGCTGGGATCCTGAAGATCTGGGGTTTGGAAGCCTAAGTCTATTGGATGGGTTGGGGTGGGGGTTCTCAAAGATAAAGGCCTGGATAACTGAAATCAAGAACTAAAGCCCTGAAGCCCCCGCCATCCAATGACACCACTAGCTGGCAGCAAAAAGGGGTGCATTTCCTATCCCATCAACTTTTCAGTAGAGGCCCATAACTTAAATATTTCAATTCTTTCGTTCACAGATGTTCCAAGTGAGGTGGACCACCAGCTTCCATTTCATTTTTCGACTCATAATCAACTGAACTATGTAAACTAAGACTGAAGATTCACATTTCTCCTCTTCTCTTCTCACCATTGTAACTATCTGTCATCTCAATTAAAATGTTAATATTTATATTGCCGTGAAAAATGTTTGTTATTCAAAATTAAATTGCTCTGTTTTAATATGTGTTTAACCTAATTTTGAAAAGTGCCTTTTGACATTTGTTCACTTGTTTTTGACCGTTTCTTCAAAATGCTATGCTAATAATATTCAGTAAATGGAAAAATATTTTATTAGTAATTACTGCCTTTTTATTTGAATTAAGATGGCAAAATGTAATGATTTAGGAACACAATAAAAGGAATAAATAAGAGAAATGAACCTGAATACTGTAGAAAAAAGAAAAAAAAAAAGACAGAGCACCTTTGGAGTAAATGCCTCCAAGTCATCGGTTTGTGGTTCATTCTGAGACACTGGAGGAGAATTACACACTCAGAACAGTTCTGTAGCATCACAACTACAAATCTGCCTATCAAAACCAGACGTGAACAAACCAGCTATAAACTTATAGCCTAATAACAGACATCTCTTTACTCTTGCAGAAACAGTAAAAATATTTTTTTCTGCACCATGTAAGAGCGTAGACGGCAAAAAATTGGTTTGGTGCAGCTCTCCATTTACTTGATGAGGATCTTGTACATCACACACTGAACATCTCACTATTGGAATTAATGCTGGCCTCTCTAGGCAAGCTGAAATACCAAATTAAAGGTTATGTACTGGAATTACCCAGAATGTAACAAGGAAGCCAAGGACAGATGACAGAAGAATGGCAAATGGAAAATAAGGCTAAAAATGTAACTAAAACCTTGGATACGAGTTTTTCTTTAGCACACTTTGCACAAAACCCCAATTACTCAGGCCCTTTCCGGTCTCTCTTTTCTTTCTCCTCTTTTTCTCTTCTGCCTCTACTGCTCCTTACAGCTTTGTCCTCCACCACTTGACTGTAGCTCTCCGATTAGTGGTGAGGCAGCTCCTTTTATAGCCCTCGACCCTCAAGCTCAAGTTTTCTTCAGCCCGGAAGTATGACTGGGCTTTCGTCCCTGTGACTTGGTAGTACTTCCGGGCTATGGATGAGACATGACTCCCTAGGTTCATTTTCAGTGTCCTCTGGCAGCAGCCACTGCAGGGAAGCTGCCATCTAATGTCTTGAGGAAAGTATTGTCCCAAAGCGGTTGCCTTCCCCCATCCTTTCATTCTATGGGCGTCCTGGCCAGGTTGAGGTACTGGCCATCTATTACAGAGTTTAATTACGCGTATTATTTTTCACCTTAATTGGTAGGCTAGTCTGCATTTGCTTACTGCTTGAAACATTGGTACATTTAAAATACAAAATATTTTTTGATTTCCAGGTGGTTCAGTGTGTGGTGGGTGCGGCAACGCACTATCAGCACATGCTCCCCAACCTTCAAACCTGACTTGCTATGAAAGGCACAGAAATGTCCTATGGAATGTTTTTACAATATTTTTCTCAGAACCAAAAGCTAATTTTGATTCCAATTAAAATGTGTACTTCATGTTAAGGTGCCTCTCTCTTGTATTATACACCTCTCATTGCTTCCCATAAAATAAGAAAAAAAATCAAAGGAAGCAAAAATGGAGTAATAGAGCAAACCCTCGTAAGATCCACCCCAGTCAATCGAAGACCCCACAGCAAAGATGTAGCAAAATTCCACAAAATAATATCTCTCCATTAGTGAGGAGTGAACCTGACAGAGTTCGCTTCATCATAAGTACAGTAAAATCACATAAATGTTTGGGAACTTCCAAGTCCACGGGGAAGTTGGATCCGAACAAGTTTCGAGTGGATTATAATGGTTCAATGGTCTGTGAGGGTTTGGGAAAAGTCTGCCAACTATGCTGGACCAATTATGATAGGTAAATATGTGATCTGAGCTGTGAGGCAGCAATGCTAACCACTGCCATGATTCAAACACCAAAACACGCAGAATGAAGGAATACCACAAATAAAATGCAACAAATAGGCCACAAACCTCTAGCAATAAGTAAATAAAACAAAGATCACTATGCTGAGAGTTCCACTCTTGAGGCATACATTGGTCGTGTCACAACACAGGGCGGTGGAACTGGCTTGTTCCATTGTTTGATGCAACTCTGGGCATGACTAGAATGGTTTTGTTTCCAAAATACCTGTGCTGATGCTTTCATCAAGAAGAAAAAAATGCCTTGTAAATAGTCATAAATGTTTTGCTTGTATTACTTTAAAGCTTGTTCTGTGTTTTCTGGTGAGGGAAAGGAGATGACAGGGCTCTTTTAAGGCTTGTTTTGGGATCTAGCTGGGCATATAGTTAATTTGCTGGTATAATTAGCCATGCAGTGCTGTGCTCACATTCATCAGCTTTATATACAGTATCTGGTGGCAGTACTCGTGATATTCTCATTATGGTCTGCTAATGTACTACTGAAATGAAAATACTGCCAGAGGAGCGGCATTTCCCCTTAGTCAAATGAGTGTGGTTAGAGAGATGGGGTAAAATATCACAGCACTGTCATGAGCAATGCAGCATTTTTTTTTCTTTTGTGTTTGCGACCCAGCGACAGCCACATCAGCTACAATCTTAGAGTAAGCATGCTTGAAAGTCCTGCATATGGCTGCTACAGCTAATGCTGACCTTGCATAGCATCATGAGACGCTTGGAAAAACATATTTGCCTAACCTGGCTGCAGAGTGAATATCCAGGAATACATTCGTCAGAACAAATAAACATGACATATTCACTACATGAAATGCTTTGACATATTTCAGCAATCGACACTGCTCTCCATCAAATTGTTTTGAAAATTTCTTAATCTGGTTCAGGGTTGCAGGGACAAAAATGTACAGGAAACTATAGAACACATTCAGACAAAATGAACTTTTTACATCCTGCAAGACTAACTGAGAATACTGTACATATCTCATTACTTTGGAAAGTACTGGATTTTACCATACATTTGTGAAAAAAAAATTCTTACAACACTTTTTCCTTCTCGCTACTCATTTTTTTATTTACCAAATCAAAACTTCATAAGTTCTATAATTGATGCAACATTTCTGACCTACAGCTTTCACTACAATTCTGTGCATAGCAAACACTCAATTTTTCCTACAAATCACATGAGTGAGTTGGTCGTAGTTTAAAGATTAAGTGACCTGTTACCCTTTTAGACCATATTGCTTATCTCTCTACTTGTTTGTTAGATATACAATGCCTAACCTGCAATGCTCTTCCCTGCATTTGCCTCTTTATTGATGAACGTTGCACCTGACCTACAACTTTTACTTTTGCAAGTGGTTACCCTCACTTTGTGGCACTAGGCAGATTGTTGACACGAGGGCCTACTGAGTTAAATGGATTAGCCATCTACTAGACACATATTTGTGAAAACCACCTCCAAGCCTGCCTACATGGTTTGTTCTTGATTTTATGTAAACCATTGTAGGAGTTCAGTTTAAGATGGTCGTTGAAATAAACTGCAAAGAGAAGTTCTAACCAGAACACAATGCATCCAAACATACGTCTCTATGAATCCTCAGTTCAACTAATAGTAAATTCTATATATTTAAAAGTTCCAATTTATGTTTATGAATCTACTGGTGGTCATACAAAAGGATAAAGACTCAGGATCAAGGTTATCAATGTGTTTGTAGTTGACTCAGGATTCCAGCCCTAGAGGTGCCGATCATATAATTGGAAATGATTAAGGTTGCATTTGTATTTTATATTACAGAAAATCCAATTGAGTTAATACATGAGAATGGGAAAGCATACAATGATGGTTTTGTAAACCGGGCCTGTTCTGGTTTTTTTCTTTAACATTTTTAAGTCTTGTCTGTGTTTAGATGTGTTCACATTAAACGTGAAAGCACCTATTGTTGTAGTCATGTTTTTCAGTTAGTCTGTCCTTAACCTGGCTACCAGTGGACAGATTTCACTGCAAATTGGTACACTTTTATCTGAACTAGAGTGTGCTGTACATGTGTTTTAAATTTCCCAAAAAAATTTAGCTTGTATATTTTCCTCTTTTTCAGGTTTGATAGCCAGTCCTGGTGACAAAACACGTACCCCCGGTACACATATTTAAAACACCATCATGGTCTCGTGTGAAGTCAGAAATTTATTGCCACCTCTGCTGTGGTGTAAATGTGACCTTCAATATACTGTAAATCTTTAACTCTCCATTGTGCACTTCTTTCAAACATTTCATTTTTAAGAAATAGGAGCTACAGTTATCTATAGACTCTCCAAAACAAAAACAAACAACAGTATATCAATTGATGCTACTTTTATGTCCCTTGCGCCACCACAAGCGTATTTTGGCAAAATGTTTAATATGTTATTGTAAAATGATATTAAGAAGCATGGATTTTAGGTACTTCTCATTTGTAATTACATTTAATAATCACCAATATTATTAAATCGTATTGATTGTTAAGAAAATATTGTAACATATGTCTCTTTGATGAAATAAATAAAAATACTCCAGCTTTTAAAACTAAGTCCTTAAATGTACCTGAATGTTATGTTACACATACACTTTCTAACTTAAATTTTGTTATGACTGCCGATAATCAAAAGTATTTTACAGGAATTGTGTCTATAAACTGCAATTAAAAAAATACTGAAAACAACAAGTACAATTTCTCACCAGCAATCTAATTAAAAACAATTATAAACATGGTGGTAATTATGCTGATTACGCAGGGCCCCAGAATTTAAGTAACAGAATAAATTCAAGTCTGTAATGGAGTTTTATAATTAACAGGAAGCTACTGGCGAACACCGTCCTATTGTTACATAAGAACAACAGGTTTGATTGCTTTTTAGAAAAAATCTAGGAAAAGGATAGAAATAATTTCATGCCAAACTTAAATGAAATTGACAAATGATTAAAAAACTTCATTCATTCAGTGTGGACTGCAGAACCTCCTGCTGATCTGCTGCTCAGTGACTAAGTCCACATCTCTTAAAGTTGCAAATGAATTGATTGATCTTGCAGTCTTCCAGCCTTATTGACTGATGAGGCTAAATCAAAAAGTAAAGGCAAATTGAAAATTATACAGTAACTGTAACAGATAGAAGCTGACATAATAAAATGCATTCGCAGTGGCTTATGGGTAATTCAAGCAGACACAGTGCAGTACTCTGCTATTAGTCTAGTTGAAGCCAAGGTGAAATAACATGGGATTGCACCGTTATTGAACAATGTGGCATAGTATGATTTCATTGGAAAGACTGAGTGAAACCTGCTGAAATTCACCGAAGGACGTTGACTCAGTTAAATGTTTATGAGTGGGTTGAAAGGTTCAAAGCGGGAAAAACAAGTGTAACCGACAAAGCTTGATGTGGTCCACCATCAACATTATGCACACAAGCCTACACCGACATGGCAAATAAATGCCTTCATTAAACCAATATCATAGTGCAAGATGACTTGGGGTACCGTAAAGTTTGCACAAGATGGGTACCCAAAGATCTTACCGATCTGCTCAAGCCAGCATCCTTTGGTGAAGTGTAACAACAACAATATGTATTTCTTTAGCACATTTTCATACAAAAGACGCAGTGACATGCAAAGAAGAACAAGTTAGAATTAGATAAGAAATAATAATAAATAAATAGTACATAAAAGACAAATAAATAATGCCGGATATAATTAGGAGAAGCAGAGTCCTTAAGTACAGTCCTTAAAGTTTCTAAATGACAGTCCAATTATAAGTGAAAAAGCCATGATGGACAGAAAAAAACTCTGCAAGGGTTCAAGGCCAAAGCCCACTTAGCCCTCACTTGGCATTCTGCCTAACATAAACGTTCTTAAGTTGTTCTTTGTGTTTCTTAGACTTTGTCTTAGAGGATTCAATGAAGTGGGTTTTGGGACAAGTTGGGGTATCCTCTTTCATTCAGAAATCACGGGCAGCCGCACAGAACTTTGATCAGGTGGTGGTCTGGAGTTGAATTTCAGCAGGTTTCACTCCTTCTGCCCAACGAAATCTCACTACGCCATGTTTTTCAATAATGGTGTAACCCTGCAGCAGAACAGCCATGTTCATTTGATTTTGGTGTCAACTAGACTAACGGCAAGTGCTGTGCTGTGTGTTTGAACTACCCATAAGCCATTGTGAATGTGTTGTGCCGCATCTGCTTCTATCTGTTTTGGCTACTGTGTAATTTTCGAATTACCTTTATTTTTGGATTTACTCTTGTATAAACTAGTAATAAATATATAAAAGCTGATCACTTACACCCAGTTTAGAAGTGGCATCTCTGAGCACATTCTCATTTTTGGAAGTTGTTCTAGCTTATTATTTACCATGGATCTGGAAAAAAGACAAACATTAAAACATACTGAATATACATTTCTTAATCATACATGTGGAAATACACACATTTTCCTTGAGTATGCAAAAATAATTTAAAATGGAACACTTACCATAAATAAACTATATTTACATATATCTTTCTATATTACCATAAATAAACTTTATTTACACACACACTAGCTATTAATCTTCTGAACTTGCTTTTTCCATTTTAGAATGTAAATCATGGTATCATGGTGCATAATGGACACCTAAACACACAATTTAGCAAGGCTGGTTGAACTAATATGAACATTTTTGGGATATAAACAAAGGATATGCTTGTGATTGTGCCTGTTGTGCATCAGAAAACCTCAGCTTCATAAACTGCAGAATGATCTATTTTCTTTGTTTTTCAGACAATATTACTGAATTGTAATAAGTTTATATGATTTATATTCAGTGAGATGGATGCTGGAAACATATCTGTCAGATTACAACTGCTATGTAGACATGAAGCAATCATCTGTTAAGTGTTTGACTAAAAACACATATCTAGCAAAAAGAGCTGCTTGGAAACATGCTTGGGTATTAATGCGAATAAGACGTATAACAAATGAAATGTGATCACTGGCCAGACCACAGGTTTTTAATGATAGAAACTCTTCCAGTGCTTTTATTAGATCTGTTGGATTACCTCCTGGTAACTCTGAGGATGATACTCAGCCACAGAAAAGACATACTTCTCCAATTTTTCCAAGCACATAACATTTTTATATACTGTATAGAGTGTTAGGTTCATTAGCTGTATCTTGGCCCTGTGTCAGTGTGGATGCATGTGTGAGTGGACAGTACAAAGTACTGGTGCTATCCAGGATTTGGTCCTGTCTGTGCTCCTGTGTGGATATTCCTCTGTCTACTCTAGCTTTTCTCTCATGGCCCCAAACATGTGCTGGTTAGATTCATCGGTAGTTCCAGTATGAGCCTAAATTAGATCGGGCCCTGTGATGGACATATACCATGTCTAAGGTTGTTTCCTGACTTATACCTACTGTTGGTGGGATAGGCTTCAGCTCACACTCCGACCCAGAATTAGATGAAGTAATTTTGACAATCTTATGTTATTTTATGTTACTGTTTAGTACTTCTACTGACCAGGGTGTTTCCAGAGTCCACATAATGGTTTTCAGGTCCGTAGGAAGAAACTAGACAAGATTAGAAAGAAGATCTGGAGGATTCATTCAGGCACTTTTTTAGATGAATGTAACCTGTGTGGTGCTCCCAGTGAATTCCCCTCTCATCAGTGCCTGTGAGAAAAGCTCTTCATTTACAAATGTGGGTCATTATTTGTTTGGAACAGATCCAGCAGTAACCATCCAATTATGTGCCCTACTAATATACTCTAGAAAGCCATTAACACCTACACAGTCTGTTATAAAAATAAAGCAAAGATATACAATAAATCCTTTAAAAATCTAGTGAGCGAAATATATACCACATCAATTGTTGATGCATTTCCATATTTTACACAAATTTATAGTCATGTGCTTTTATAGGTTTATACAGTAGATCATTACTGTGCCTTATATGGAACACAGGGCAATTCTTACTTGCATGTGCTAATCAACCTGTCATGACACAGACACTCCATATGAAAGCGCACTAAGAATATGAAACACTATATGAGCTGCAGCATAAGGCTGTTGTGAAATGTAAACACCCAGAGAAAAATCTGAAAAATAAGATTACAGCTCTGGGCCTAGAATTAGAGTGGGAGAATGATGTTCCACCGAATTGCTGCATTGAACGATTGTGCACAGGTTAAATTTGGTCAAATTATTTAGTCCAGACAGACTTCTTTCTTGAATGTGCACATTAACTTTACATTTTTTTAAAAATGTTGTACATATATTGACTTTTCTGAAGCTTTGATAAAGGTGTGTGGAAAATAAATTCTTAAAGAAATACAAATAAAACTGATCACTATTGGTCATGACTATGGAGTCAAAAGTGCAAAACAGTGGAATAACACAAATAGTATTGATAAATGATAAATATAGTACAAATTATCTATTTATATATATAATAATAATAATTTATATATCAATATCAAAATATCATTACAAATAGTAATGATAAATTGGACTGGAATGCCAATACTGATGCTCTGTGCAAGAGAGGACAGAGCCGACTATACTTCTTAGAAGGCTGGCGTCCTTCAACATCTGCAATAAGATGCTGCAGATGTTCTATCAGACAGTTGTGGTGAGTGCCCTCTTCTACGCGGTGGTTTGCTGGGGAGGCAGCATAAAGAACAGGGACGCCTCACGCCTGGACAAACTGGTGAGGAAGGCAGGCTCTATTGTAGGCATGGAGCTGGACAGTTTAACATCTGTGGCAAAGCAATGGGTACTGAGCAGGCTCCTGTCAATCATGGAGAATCCACTGCATCCACTGACCAGTATCACCTCCAGACAGAGGAGCAGCTTCAGCGACAGACTGCTGTCAATGTCCTGCTCCACTGACAGACTGAGGAGATTGTTCCTCCCCCACACTATGCGACTCTTCAATTCACCCCTAGGGGGGTAAACGTTAACATTATACAAAGATATTATCTCTCTGTACACCTGCATTGTTATTACTCTAATTTAACATTGTTTTTTATCGGTATGCTGCTGCTGGAGTATGTGAATTTCCCCTTGGGATTAATAAGGTATCTATCTATCTATCTATCTATCTATCTATCTATCTATCTATCTATCTATCTATCTATCTATCTATCTATCTATCTATCTATCTATCTATCTATCTATCTATCTATCTATCTATCTATCTAGTAGCACTGCATTTCCCTAACGGAAATAACATGAAATGACGTTAATGTGATGATCTACACGACCTGACTAAATTACCTCTGTTTTAAGTAAACGACAGTCTGGCACATATAATATAAAACTCAAATATACAAAGAAATGAAATTTAAGATCATCTGCACATAGCACTACGCATATATCGGCATATGTTCAATATTCTCATTACTTTCAAGATTGGGATAAAAGCTTTGTAAACCTGAGACACGCCCTTAAATAATCAGTGTGATATATTAGCCTGCTTATTGTTACATTTTTTCTCAAAACAACATATAAAAAGCATTGCATTTTTTGGCTTGAAAAATTACATTTTTATTTAATCTCATCTTTCTACTGTAAAATGTGCAAAACACTAAAAGTACAAAGTCAGAAGTATAGAAAATATAATACTGGTACAAATAATATTAATAATAATAATAATAAGAAGAAGAAGAACTTCACACTGTCTGCGGTGGGTTGGCACCCTGCCCGGGATTGGTTCCCTGCCTTGTGCCCTGTGTTGGCTGGGATTGGCTCCAGCAGACCCCCGTGACCCTGTGTTCGGATTCAGCGGGTTGGAAAATGGATGGATGGATGGACTTCACACTGTACATGTGCGAGTGGTGCGAGTGTCACTTTCGGATTCCCAGAATCACTTTCAGTTTCACTGACCATGGGCACTAACACTGTTGGCACTTTTACAGCCCAAGTAAACCTCGGGTCTTACGCGAGACGTGTCTATACCATTGCCTGAGTGACACTCAGGACTAACACTTTTATCACAGGTTTTACAGCCTGAGTGACGCTCGTGTCTAACGCTAAGAATGTTAAAAAAACACATATTGGGGCACCATATTGTTGTGACCCAGCTGTAATAATAATAATAATACTGTTCACCATGCTGTAAATTATAAACTCTTTTAGCTAATT
Organism: Erpetoichthys calabaricus; assembly: GCF_900747795.2. Taxonomy (NCBI): domain Eukaryota; kingdom Metazoa; phylum Chordata; class Cladistia; order Polypteriformes; family Polypteridae; genus Erpetoichthys; species Erpetoichthys calabaricus. The sequence goes on from NC_041397.2 coordinate 34,252,021, forward strand.
TCTATAGTAAGAGATTGGTTTACTCTTTTCTTAGTTTAAAGTGCTTCTTTGAAAATCAAAAATGCCCCATAATTGTTAAAAATATTTGTTTCTTAAACACAAACTTGAGTCCTTTTCTGCATATACTTAGAAGAAAGCCTACATTTTAAGAAATTCAGTTAAGTGAAAGAAGAATAATCACAGAGGGTAGGAAGCAGGATTATGTGAAAAAAGTAATCCAAGCCCTTATTATAATTACAGACTTTGCTCAGTAACGATATTCCAGGCACTATGAGGATTTTCATAAAATTTGATGGAGAGGAAGAAGGTCTTTGCAATTAATATAATCATCCTAAATTGCTAACCAACACTTTCATGTTTAAAAAATGCCTGCTCCCCAAAGCAGTGTAACTTGTTATGCGTCTGACTTAAATGAGTATTCTCTGTCCTTTGCAGAGGAACGTTTTTGTGAGATGAACTCAGTTAATCTCAGTTACAGTCTAATGAGTGAAAAGTATTCACCCATGGCAGATGATTGACAAGAGTGCCAGTAAAAATACTTTGGAATGTTAGGTTTCCTTGAATTTCTTAATTAAAATTCAGTGAAGCTAGAAAACAGTGTGCCAAAATACCATTTAAATATCAAGTGATTGTACGATATATGGCTTTTGTAACATGTGGTGGCCATGGAAGTTTAAGTCAGGAGCCATTTGGATTTGAAAAGACATATTTCTTTGATTGTACTTAACCATAATTTCAAAATGTGTGGGCTTTTGAGGCTCATATAAAAGGCTATGTGGAGGAACAGTTGTCAGATTCCATTAACCTCCACCGACCCAGGGCCACCATGTTGTTTGCGTTTCACAGGTATTCTTTTGACATAAAGATTAATGGTTTCCTCCACATTCCCCTCATGATAAGTTTAGCCAAAACTGAACAGATTCCAAAGTAGTAATATAGCAACAGATGATAATGATTAAAGTCTTGATTACAATAAACAGTTTTCAGGAAGTGCGACATAATTTGAGTTAAATTTCAGCGTCATAAATTAAGGTGAATATTCAGTACAGAATGTGAAGTACACTGTGTGCAAACGTCTTTCATTTTTAATGAGGTTACTCACTGCCCTCAAAAATCTTAGTATTTGAGTATATGTCCTTAACTTACCTAAATTACTATTTTTTATCTTATAGAGAATTCAACATTTATCATTTTTGCACTCTTTATTCTATGATTTTAACATTTATTGTTGAATAAAAATACATACCATTCATAAATGGCAAAATTTTGGATTTACTAGGTGAGTCAGTTTGGGCTAGATAGCCACTGGTTGTCTGTCCTTTTTATATTTATATGTAAACAATATGGCCATTGTTCTCTTAAGTTATTTATAAAAAGCAGTATAGTTTGCAACTGGAGTACCACAAGACTTTGCTACATTCACTTATTGTTTTCTGTGTAGAAGCTTGAGAAGTTCGGAATTCATCCTCTGTTTATGGAGGGCAACATTTAAGTTCTGCTTCTTCTGTAATATTTAGGTCAGACTCATTAACAAAGTGTAGCATAGGCAATGAAGAATATTAGCCTGTAATGTATATACTTAATTTAAACTATGATCGGAATTTGTTGCTGTGCAAACACATGTGCTCTGTTTCAGATTTCCTTTTCGGTTTGTTATTTTTGTACTCTGCGAATTTAAAGCTAAATAACTTATTGAATGGCATTTTTCTAAGTTATTACTCTCACACTGCAGGATGTCCAGCCAATTTGAAAATACTGTAGAAAAGCAAAGAATAATTTCATTGTGACCTAATTTCAAATGAAAGAACAAAATAATGTCATTATATTTTATTTTTACAACATTATAAGATAAGTAAAATATTCTGCCTTTTTTACTTTCATTATTTGGAAACATTGCATTTGTATTTACATATTTAAAGGGTGCTTTTATCCAAAAGAGTTTATAAATCACAAGCACATGAAATTGAAATGAAGATGAAGTGCACAGTCAGGTACTTTGGTATTCAAGGAGGTGTACAACACAAAGCACATCTATCCACTCATGCATTTTTTCACTTCACAGTCAAAAACGTATACATATACTATACTAAATGTCTTTCTCTATGCAGTGCTGTGAAAAGCTGAAGGAACTAAATAAAGAACAAGATGGCACACATCCACACTCAGCACTGTACCAGTTTGCAGCTACACACACATTTTTGGGATTGTAAAGGGAGCAGAAGTACATGGAGAAAAGTCATATTGACAAGAAGACAACATGAGACAGAAATACAAAGAGAAAAGCCACGTAGACATAAGGGACTTGTGACAGGGACCAGGCTGGGAATCAAACTCGAGGACATGGAACAGCTAGAAAATACAAGCAATCACCCGATTCTGTTCTCCGTATTCCTTATATACTCCTCATATACTATACAGTGGGGCAAAAAAGTATTTAGTCAGCCACCAATTGTGCAAGTTCTCCCACTTAAAAAGATGAGAGAGGCCTGTAATTTTCATTATAGGTATACCTCAACTATGAGAGACAAAATGAGAAAAAAAAATTCAGAAAATCACATTGTCTGATTTTTGAAGAATATATTTGCAAATTTGCAAAAAAAGTATTTGGTCAATAACAAAAGTTCATCTCAATACTTTGTTATATACCCTTTGTTGGCAATGACAGAGGTCAAACGTTTTCTATAAGTCTTCACAAGGTTTTCACACACTGTTGCTAGTATTTTGGCCCATTCCTCCATGCAGATCTTCTCTAGAGCAGTGATGTTTTGGGGCTGTCGCTGGGCAACACGGACTTTCAACTCCCTCCAAAGATTTTCTATGGGGTTGAGATCTGGAGACTGGCTAGGCCACTCCAGGACCTTGAAATGCTTCTTACGAAGCCACTCCTTCATTACCCGGGCGGTGTGCTTGGGATCATTGTCATGCTGAAAGACCCAGCCATGTTTCATCTTCAATGCCCTTGCTGATGGAAGGAGGTTTTCACTCAAAATCTGACGATACATGGCCCCATTCATTCTTTCCTTTACACGGATCAGTTGTCCTGGTCCCTTTGCAGAAAAACAGCCCCAAAGCAGGATGTTTCCACCTCCATGATTTACAGTAGGTATGGTGTTCTTTGGATGCAACTCAGCATTCTTTCTCCTCCAAACACAACAAGTTGAGTTTTTACCAAAAAGTTATATTTTGGTTTCATCTGACCATATGACATTCTCCCAATCCTCTTCTGGATCATCCAAATGCTCTCTAGCAAACTTCAGACGGGCCTGCACATGTACTGGCTTAAGCAGGGGGACACGTCTGGCACTGCAGGATTTGAGTCCCTGGCGGAGTAGTGTGTTACTGATGGTAGCCTTTGTTACTTTGGTCCCAGCTCTCTGCAGGTAATTCACTAGGTCCCCCGTGTGGTTCTGGAATTTTTGCTCACCGTTCTTGTGATCATTTTGACCCCACGGGGTGAGATCTTGCATGGAGCCCCAGATTGAGGGAGATTATCAGTGGTCTTGTATGTCTTCCATTTTCTAATAATTGCTCCCACAGTTGATTTCTTCACACCAAGCTGCTTACCTATTGCAGATTCAATCTTCCGAGCCTGGTACAGGTCTACAATTTTGTTTCTGGTGTCCTTTGACAGCTCTTTGGTCATGGCCATAGTGGAGTTTGGAGTGTGACTGTTTGAGGTTGTGGACAGGTGTCTTTTATATTGATAACGAGTTCAAACAGGTGCCATTAATACAGGTAACGAGTGGAGGACAGAAGAGCCTCTTACAGAAGAAGGTTTGTTTGTAGGTGACCAAATACTTATTTTCCACCATAATTTGCAAATAAATTCCTTAAAAATCAGACAATGTGATTTTCTGGATTTTTTTTTCTCATTTTGTCTCTCATAGTTGAGGTATACCTGTGATGAAAGTTACAGGCCTCTTTCATCTTTTTAAGTGGGAGAATTTGCACAATTGGTGGCTGACTAAATACTTTTTTGCCCCACTGTACATATATTCTGTATAAATCTCCATTTTCTCATATACTAATAATATATACTGTATATATAACTAGGTGTTGGTGACCCAGGGGCAGTTGTCTGGGACCCATGTGACCTCGTTTAGAACCCATCATTAAATGTATTTTGTAATGTGTTTATTTGTGCATTAAACGTCAATTGAAAACTTTCTCTGCGCCAACCTGTATATATATATGTAATTAGCTAGAAATCCACAAAGGGAGAAAATAAGTCATGTATTTTAAAATATTTCTTTTATTCCTAAGCATGTGACAAGCTGTGAGGTGTCAGTGTGCTTCCTCTCCAGATCCGGTATCAAAATAACTAGATGTAATAGACATAATATCATCTACTGTTGAATTCTGCTCTGTACTTATAATATTTCTATTGTATTGAAGATTACTTGTGTTCTGTTCTGTGTATTGTATTGTATTACCTCCTTTTTTTGATTGTGAATTTCCCATCGGGATTAATAAAGTATCTATCTATCTATCTATCTATCTATCTATCTATCTATCTATCTATCTATCTATCTATCTATCTATCTATCTATCTATCTATCTATCTATCTATCTATCTATCTATCTATCTATCTATCTATCTATCTATCTCCCAACCTACCTGGAAAGGGGTCTCTCTTTGAAATGCCTTTCAAGGTTTCTTCCATTTTTTTCCCCTACAAGGGTTTTTTGGGAGTTTTTCCTTGTCTTCTTAGAAAGGCAAGGCTGGGGGGCTGTCAAAACACAGGGCCTATTAAAGCCCATTGTGGCACTTCTTGTGTGATTTTGGGCTATACAAAAATAAATTGTATTGTATTGTATTGTATAGCACACAAGCCTGTGAATACTTTGTAGACGGTCTTTTTCAATGCCAAATGCAAAAAATCAACCACAGAGACAAGAAACGCAGTTATACAGCATTCCATGAAATGAATGCCCAGCTGTATACATGGGACAAATATCTAAAACACTCACAGCACATATACAGGAACATCACAATGCCATCAGAAGGAAGGAACCACGGTCTCTGATATTCGCACATACAAGTACTACCACAGACACGTTTAACTGGGACACGGTGCAAGTAAAATTCAGGGCTAATACTAAGAATGCTGGCTGAATCATGGCTATCAAATGAAAACACCATTAATAGACACTTGGATTTCAACCCAGCTTAAAAAGGAAGAACACTCAAAAAATGAAAGACTTTATGACCAACATCCTCTGAACTCCGTCTTATTAACCCCCTCTTATAACCCCCATCCCCATTTTCTATATGTATATTACCTTTGATTCCTGTAGGTCTAATCATTTTCCTCTGATGAATACACCTGGTAGGTTGTCAAAAGCTTAGGAATAAAAACACAGCTACAGGGGGTCCTCAGGTTACGACACAGTTCCGTTCCTACAACAGTGATGTAACCCGAATTTTGGTGTAAGTCGAAACACACCCTAGCATAAGTCACGAACCTATCCTAACACATTTGCAAAATCATAATCTAGAACATAAAAACACAACTAAGCCACAGAAAAAGGAAAAGGACATAAATATACTGTACTGTACTCTGTACTGTAGTAACAGAAAAAATAAGTGTAAAAAAAAATCCTTATCTTTATTCCTTCTCACGTCTCAGTTTTTATGGGAGTGAGTGTTGTAAACTTGAAACGTCGTATGTCGAGACGTTGTAACCCGAGGACCCCCTGTATTTTAAGATACATGATTCATTTTCTCTGTTTGAGGATTTGCTGCTCCTAGTTTAGGGAAGGGACCAATATGTATTCATATACATATACACTGCAGCTCCTGAAGCAGTGAGGAAATAAGAGCAACCACCTTATTCTGTTTATGTTCTCCATTTCTATATATAAATATGTAATCTATACAAATCTCTATTCTTCCTATATAGATATTAGTCCATTCCCTATAAACTGTTGTAGAGGAGCTACTTAAATGGCCTACAAATCCTAGCAGCCCTGGTAGTATTACACCATTGGGTAACTTCAGAGTGGCATAGGGGTTGCTGGGAAAACGAATGATTAAACATTATGTTTGAAAAGGAGCCAAAAGACCACAAGAAGGATTGCGATCATCTGTGTCTATTTTTTTCAATGCTTCACTCTCTATTGGATTACAAATACAACCACAATGGACTGCAGATCTTTTTGGACATAAGTGCTTATCCTGTGCCTGCTTGTTCGTGTAATTTTGTCCTGGTTGGATAAGTCTTAGTCTGGGGAGTGCTCCAAACCACATCAAATCTTCACGCAGCAACTGGATTCTAGTAGGACAAGACTACACATTTCATTCAGAGGGCTGTTCACAGGGGTTTTCCATTCTTCTCACCCTCGTCACCTGCACCTTCTGTTCTGAACTGTATTTGGACTGTGCTGTTAGAGTTGATGGTTTACTGTCTAGTGCCTAGTGTTTTGTTCGGTTTAAATTGTGCAGTGTTAGGCGCAATATAAATAAAATGTATTATTATTATCATTACTGCTTGTTTAGTATTTATCACCACCGGGGGAATTAGGGTGGTGTTCTGCATTCATGTGATGTGTTTATCGATTGTTTTTTGCTTTCTTCATTTAGTTAAATGTATTCTGTATCTATTCATTTTGAGTCACTTTATTACTTGTCACTGTTTTTGAGTGTGCTAGCCGGGTCAAGGCTGAGTATGTTCCTGGGGTCCCAAAAGTAAAATAAATAAATGACCATTTTAAAATAACCGAGAAACTAAGTGGCTCATCCCGACTTCTACACTCTATAGCTTTTTCCACCGATTTTTAATTGATGACATCAGTTCAAGCCCAGATCTACTGCTGCTTTTCTGCTATCTCGACATGAATGAATGAACATAATCCTAAACTCAACCTCACCAAGTCTAATATCTAGTAACTGGCTTCTGCTTCTTAAACCACAGACCCTCCTGAAAGCACTGTACTCTTTCTCCATCGGATACTCTTCAGAATGTTGGTGTAACCCTCAATAAGTCTCATTCAGTCAACATGTTTCTTTAATGGTCCAGTCTTGTCTTTTAAGGAAGTGTCCGGGAAACATTCCTAAACTGAAAATCTTGCATTTTAATTAATTTAGCACAATTAGTCAGGAGTTGAAAGCATTGTGTCCACTTTCAAGGTCTGACGACTGAAACAGAATACATCAGCATGAGACTGATATGAAGCAAGTGAAAAGTCTATGTAGCTTTAATGTATACGACTAACCTTTTGAGCTTTGATGCGACTGTCCCTTGTCTGAGATCTTTCTTATATTGCCTGATATTAGTTATTAAAAAATTTTGTTGGGTTTGTCCAGTCTCTGGGTGTCTTTCCTGTCCTCATCTGGGAAAGTCATCCAAACAGTGAATCTGCTGGGGCTCCAGGTATGCAAGCATGGCATGCAGAATCCCTTCAGAGTGTTAACCTCCGCGTTTTGCAAATTGCATTTCACAAATTGCATACACAAAAGGGGCTAATGGTTTTCATATTCTGAACATACATGAATATATTTTTAAATCCCATTTCTGGGTCACAGTTGTCCAACCACATATGTTTAGAAATAAGAATTCCAAAAAAGTACAACACACAATAAGCACAAAACAACATAATTATTTTGCAAGTCTGCAGGGTCTCACAGTTAAAAGGTAATTTGTGTAGCTTGTCCATCTTATTAATGCAAACTCAAAAAAAAAAAACAATCGTTGAGGTTTAGCCAAGAACATACACTATCCTATCCAGTAAATAAACAGCTTTGTTTATTAAATCAATAAAAAAATTAAATAAGATGGCAGACTGAGCAAACAGCTTCTTGTTTTGATGATAATAGAACTCGACACACAGTGTAAACTATAGCAAAACCAATTTTTGTTAACTTCCAATTAATTACTAAATTTCATTTTCATTTCTCTAAAATAAAAGTAAATGTTTATCTGGTAAACCATTTTTAATATGTTTGCTAAAAACTCCCTTGCAGTGCTTATGAAGCTCAAAATGACCAGAACAATAATATTCTCTTAGTATTACTGAGGCTGTGCAGGACACAGAGTTCACATCCTACTGTGGTCCCAGTTGCTCTACAGTTTGCACATTCTCCCTGTGTCTGTGTTGACGTTTTCCCAAGGTCTCACATCCCAAAAGGTGGCAAATCCAAATGGATCTGGTACAATGGAGCAGGATGTTTCGCCTAAAAACATTAAGAAATTTGACAAAGAAGAAGAGACCGTTCAGTCCATCAGGCTTGTTTGTTTAGCTTATAGCTAAGCTGCCTCAAAACCTCATCCAGATTCTTCTTAAAGGTTGTCAAGGTTGTTGCTTCACATGCATTGAAGCAGCATGTCCTGGAATGAGTTGGTGCCCCATCCAGTGTTAATAAGATTAGATAAACTTTGTTAGTTCCAATGGGAAATTTAGATGCATACGACAGCAGAAATATAAAAAACAGGGATACAGACTCACAGAACAAATCACGCAGCCAATCAGTGCATCATGTATATTGCGCAGAAATTGCAAATGAAGCTAAAATTGCAAAATGAACTGAAAGAGTATCAGCATTTAGTTTGGGTGTCGGGTAAAAGCACTGAATTACCTGATAGCAGCTGCCAGAAAAGACCCCCAGAAGTGCTTCTTAGCACACATATGTGGAATGAGCCTGTGGCTAAAAGTGCTCCAAGACAGTGCCTCCTGGAGGGGATTTTTCATGATGGCATCCAATTCCCATTGTGTGCCCAAATTTTTTGATAAGTCAATAATTCTGACAATAAGGAAAATTAAATTTAAGATCATGATATAAATACTTTTCCACTTGCTCAGATTAAATTTTTTGCAGTGTAAATACTTGCATAATATAATAAAGATTAATGTCATCTTTTATTTTAGATTACTTTGAGAGGCTGATGAATAAAGAGAACGAGAGAGAGAAGAGGTTGGATGATGTGGAGATAGTGAATCAGGAAGTGCAATGAATTAGCAAGGAGGAAGTAAGGACAGCTATGAAGAGGATGAAAAATGGAAAGGCCATTGGTCCAGATGACATACCTATGGAAGCATGGAAGTGTTTAGGAGAGATGGCAGTGGAGGTTTTAATCAGATTGTTTAATGCAATCTTGGAAAGTGAGAGGATGCCTGAGGAGTGGAGAAGAAGTGTACTGGTGCCGATATTTAAGAATAAGGGGGATGTGCAGGAGAATAAAATTGATGAGCCACGGCATGGTTATGGGAAAGAGTAGTGGAAGCTAGATTAAGAAGTGAGGTGATGATTAGTGAGCAGCAGTATGGTTTCATGCCAAGAAAGAGCACCACAGATGCAATGTTTGCTCTGAGGGTGTTAATAGAGTAGCGTAGAGAAGACCAGAAGGAGTTGCATTGCGTCTTTGTGGACTTGAAGAAAGCATATGACAGGGTGCCTCGAGAGGAGCTGTGGTATTGTATGAGGA